>NW_019211456.1:16415808-16624544 GCF_002443255.2 Varroa destructor
GGTTTGTCTGCTGCTTCCCTGGCTAGCATTAGCTCAGGTAGAAATGTTTCGAATATATAATGCTTTCCTACTTTTAATATAGCTACAATTTTGCTCATAATTGTAATGGCTATGAGAAAATTTGGCCTTTCATATCTGTTTTGTGGTCCATGCCCCGTTTTGCACTATCCTAACGTGAATCTTCCTGCGCTGGACTGTGTTACCAAAAACTTTTGGGATCTTTGTGTCGATGATTTATCTAAAACTAATATCCATAGTATCTTTGAGATGCTTCTAAAGAAACCGGAGTAAACGTAGAAAAATAACGCTAGTGCGCTGAGCGTACCCAATTCATCGATGAATGAAGGATAGAATTGTGAAATATTACCAGTAATATTAGTAAGAACACACTTGAGCCGGACTAATAGACGCTACTCGCTCATGACGAGAAAAAAAAGCCTGCGGGTCAACTTCTTCCAAATCGATGAAACACTTCCCTGATTACGCCGTTAATATCTACTAACTAAGCTTATCATGTTTTCCTGCAAATTCTGAAACCATCGAGATATTCAATGGCTTACTTTGAAAAAGCTGAGCTGGCTGCCAGATGTAAAGGACACTTGAGAAACTACCTTCCGATGCGAGTCCGACAATGTAAATCCATTTTCTGCAGCGAATAGGCCCTGGAGAGTACGTAGATCTGCAGATCTGTTTGATGTACGGATATATCGCCACTGGTATTACTAGCGGTGCGAAGTAATCTAGATAAGTTGGGCAGCACATACACAACTAATAATTGAAAAATAAAGATGCTTATAGTACTTCTCGTTTTGTGAGTCTCGTACTCATTCATGTGGGACCATACAGCGCAAGCTAGCAGCTTAATGCCTTTTACTCGGTGGCAAAAGCAGTGAATGAGCGAACTCAAGTTGTCCTAGCCTCCTCAAAGCAGTACGTACTGTACATATGATGTACGATTCGTGCCTGAAAAAAGGCCATCTTTCTATACAACAAGCCTAGTTTAACCTAGTTTAGCTAGCTGTCATCTTCTACGCTATGACTGCTGGTCATGTTTGCCTCGATTCATTTGTCTGAATCACCTGTTCTGCTTTGCTTCTACCTTTTGCTATAGAGCCATTATCATTATAGAAAATTGCAGTGCAATATGTTTTCCGTATAGTAGATGTTCTGTAGCCATCGTTGTCGTTAATACGATAATGTTTCTAGAACTCTCCGCGGAAAAAAGGATCACCCACGCGGACACTTTTTTGCTTTTTTACTGTTTTGCTACGCGTTCAGTCCCTTCAGCAAGATGGCACCACCTAAACCTATCGACGACGTCCAGGAAGGATGAAAAACGAAAGGGAACAAAAGTAGTAATGGCTGCGTCGGTGTATATGGTCAGCATTGTCATTTGTGTTTCCTTTATGCTGTTCCCTCTTAGGAAGTGGGCTTCTGAATGACTCCAAGGATGTCTGCGTTTGTCCCACACAGGTTCTATAACAAAGCCGACCATTGACTAAAAATGGGTTTTATGAGAAACTCTGATTGCTACATATTTGTTACTACTAGTGTAGAATTTCGCTAGTTTCGAATGTTTGTAGCAACAACTAGAACAATTGCCTCTTTGCCTTTCCCGTGCTGACTATGATTTCCCATTACAGTTTGTTTTGTCTATGAGTTTCAGGTATTCGGGCCAGGTTTATGACATTAGGCAACTGATTGTCTTCACAAATCGAATGTATCTATCCTGTGAGTGTGTCCACCCATCTGTATATTTGCTTATGTCTTTTGTCGAACTGATCCCAGCCAATTGGCAGCCGAAATCCGGTGTTGCCGAATGGAAAGGATCCGCTAAAAAGTTGAGGAAGTACAAACAAAGAGAGGCAAGAAGAACGGTCGCTATTAATCCCATGAGATCGACCAATTCGACTAAGAGCAATCAAGCTCGCTCAACTAGTCCATATTCGTTGTATACCAATGTTTATTATATATATAATATTATTTAGTATATTGTATATACTAACAGTGATGATCGTAAGCGACACACGGTTGAAAGCGATGGCAATGATCAATGTTGCTGGGGCCACCAACCTCGGCTGTGTCGAGCTGGCATGAAACATGAGCAATCTATGTGGCTGCCCACTCCAGCCCCACTGGGTGCTGCTGTCTCTGCTAGGCCACTCATCTGAAGACTCGCTACTAGTAAAAACAGCGCTATGCTAAGACGTCAATCGACCCAAACAGCAGCAGCAGCAGCAAGACACAGAACAACAAAAGGACTAGCGTGCTTCACTCAGTTGGTGGCCGTTCATTTTGTCGCACCTTTGTTGTTGCCCACAGCAACGGTTCTCATTATTGGCTCGCTCATTTGACCACTTATAACGGAAGATGTCCCGTTTTTTCCTGACCTGCCCGTTTCTCCTCTGCCTCACTGCGTTCGTTTCGTGACAGTTGTCGTCAATTGTCGACCATTTCTTGCGACTGCTAGCATAGAGCAGCAGTCATAGTTCGGCAGCAGTAATATAAAAAAGATAGAACAGAAAGGCTTGATGACACACCAAACGCCGGCAGATGTTGATCTGTCTCAGAAAGGATAGGAACAGACGGGGGAACAATAAAAGAACAAAAGAAAATAACTATAGCACTCAGATCCGCACTCAGGGTATGCGTTTGCTAAAAAAAAGTTATGGCACACAGCAGCCATTCCCATGCTCTGCCCTGTGGCCTGACCAAATTGGCGCGACGAAGTAATCGACCAGATAGTAGCAGACGCATCGTGTATATATATATACACGATGCGTATATATATATATATGTTAATACAAAAATGTATTAGATACTGTTTGAAATAGGAGCGGCCACCGGGAAGAATCAAATCATAGGTGGAAAGCAGTAACGGTCATCTTCACTAACACAAAATCATGGTAATTTATTGCTGCGTTGATGAAGATTATCATTTAAGGCACGTGTACGGAATAAGAACGGCATTATTGACAGTCCAATACGAACAACTTACTAAACGCTAGATTTTCTAAAGAAACACGGTAGATTAGTTTTTCTTGTAGAACTAGATTAAACATAGGTCATTGAACGCCTTGCTGATCTAACATCGTTCTCAGTGAGCATAGGGCTGTACTACGCATGTAAAAGTAAACTGAAATGATGTATTACTATAGAAGACGTCGATTTTGAGATATGAAGGAACGCCAGCAATTGCAATATTACGGCCTCAATGTGGGATCTTAATCAACGAAACGACAGGGCTGACGCAGATAAACAGCAACGATATAAGCGATTGGAAAAAAACCGAAGGATAAAGTAGACCGAATCAACTGACTTTGCGGCATAGAGATATTTAGCAAACATCGAATAGAACAAGCAGATCATCTGGTGTACGTAGGAAGTAGACAGGGTGCAGAGTGTCTGTTGGTATAGGCACAACAAGTGCGGTAGCTCACCTTTTGCTAAATATCCTTCAAGGTAGTGGTTTCTACATGTTGGCGCATAGAGCAATGCCTACAGTGGAATCTAAAATGACACAGCCGTAAGGAAGTCTTTATTTCATATGTATGTAAATATAGATATGGACACTTCTAGTTTACCTTATTAGCGTCTCGTGATTCTTGTGAGTACCACAATATAAAAAATTGGGACTGGGCTTAAGCTGCCTCTGAATATACGAATGTTGATTAAAAAATTCGTATCTCGGGAAAGGCTTTGCTCTCAGTCTGTGCAAAACTTCTATTAGGGTTATGTAAATGCAGCCTTCTCTGATCGCCGATTTGTCAAATGCCCATTTACAGATATACCCGATCTAAAGCATAGAACTGTTTTAATACTACATTTTCTTGAGTACAGAAATGTTTTAGAAAAGCAGTGATCGTACTCTTAGAGGCATCTCTTATAAATACCCGCATAGCATAGGACTAAGGATGGCCAAAAAAAGCGCTAAAATATCACTTATGGTAGATAACAATCTGAATAAAAGATGACCCTTCCAGCGTTCACCATCAATCTATAAAAAAAAAAAATAGAAAAACAAAAAAAAACACAAAATAAAAAAAACCTATCTAAAATCTAGAAAAAAAAGAGATGAGATCGCTGTAATCGTAGGCGACACAGCAGAGCAATCTCGACAATGAAAGGTCCTAAATGCAGCAGACGGCTTTTACAAAAGAAAAAGGCTCACCGCGTCTACCAAACATCATCATGCATAGAAGCCAGCCGAGAAATCGTTGCTTCTATCCTGAATGTTTTAAATAGTAGATGTTCATTGAATATATATTACGATTATGGCATTGGACACAACTGATCGGGTATTTTACCCCTTAAGCGCAAGGTTTTCTTGACCCGAAAGTACAAGATTGACGAATTTGTCTTCAACCCTTAAAAAAAAAACTGATAAATAAAAACAAAACCCAATATCATAACCGGTAATCGAGGTAGCGTAGTTTCATTACTAGTATTGCATAATTCTGTATTGTTTTATATTGACCCTTTAACTAATGATGCATTTCGTTCACTTTTATACTATTACCTCTACTATATTTCGGCTGGCTATTAAACTTAGTTTCGCCGAAAATTTCAATAGTAGAGAACATTTCCTGTTTCGCCGATATTTCATCATATTTCTTCTTTAACGAAGCGTCTGGCCTCCGCTGATTGAAATTTGCAAAATTAAAAAGTTATCATTCTATAAATGGTCAATTTGGAGTGCACAGTAGCACAGATTACCCAGTGTACAAACAACTTTAAAGGTAGCTCATTCTAGCGAAATCCTTATCTCGTTAATCCGTACACGGCTTTTACGTCAGTCAGGTGTATCTAAGCTGACGCATCTAAGTGAAGATTCAATTTCTCACGGACTAGACTACCGATTTTGCAACTTTTCGTAACTTTTTCAAAATTTATCTGCTTAGTACTCATCCCGGTGATCTGTTTAATAGAGCTAGTGTTGCAATTGAAGTGGGTTTGGTAAAAGCGATTCCACTGCCCCCAAAAGCCAGTTCGGTGCGCACGAACAGCGTTAAGGGACCAGTTGACGATATTTAAGTATAGCACATAGATTATATTGCCACAAAAATTATCATGAAAAAGCATCGAAATATTTCCTCCTAACTTAGAAATCGGTTGGGAAAAAGTAACTATCTTACTTAGTTTGGTTTCAGTGCCCGCTTTCATCCATTAGAGTCTTGGACGTCAAAATCGTTGCGTCAGCAACACTTGTGAGACTATTCATGTACGACAGAATTTATCGTGTATCAAATGGTAGACGACGCGAAAATATTTCATGCTCAATCCAAATCCAAAGCTGGTACTGCTCCTCTCTCATTCAGTGCCTTATATAGGCCATCACGTCATTTTGTCGGAAGGGGTAGCTAATGTTTAGTCGTCATTTCTCTTTTTCTGAAAATAACGACAGAATATGCGTGCAGAATTCTATTAATATTGACCTCATGAATTATTTGAAAAGGCCAAATTTTAATTGTCACGCAACGTAAATTGTACGTTGGCGTCGTTCGCTTTTACAAAAATGCATTATATACCATTTACTGTATAGCAGTATTCGTAACTTACGCCACGGTGAACATTTGATAAAATCGATGTTGCGATAGAGAAAGCTGAGAAGGAGAATACTAGGGACCAGTGTTGATTTTTGTATGTTACAACAACAGTTTCGGTTGTCATATCGGTGGCAAATTCTAGTTAGTCAAAAGGCCCGGATTCTCCTACTTTATCGCCTATTCATGTTCCGTAACAGCAGGCCTTTCTAGCTGCGTACATCTGCACGTGATGTCCGTTGTTACATAAGTGGGTACCACTGTATTTGCTATTATCGTCGTTAGCGTTTGTTGTTCATACTGCACGTGGCCGTAGCGGCAGGAGCAGCGGAGCCGAAGGATAAACTAGCGTGTGCGTATGCTTGTGCTCGCCGTTGTAAACGACTGAACAATAGCACCACCCTGCTAAGAACAGTCTATTCTAAAACTTGGACTTATTCTCGTATGCACAGGTAGATACAGAGCTTCAGCGATGGTGAAGTGTATAGTGCCAATGATAACAGCAACGGCTACGATTACCAACACGCTTTGCGTAGTTCTCGGCGCTTCCATCGCAGGTTCCACCGCTGGTTCTCTCGGTGATAAGCACGATTTAGAAAAGTGCACATTTACCTGTTGACTGCTGACCTCGCCAGTATATTATAACCGCTGTTAACGTATAATGACAGGGACAACAGCTTCATTTCAGCCTAACACGCAGTCCTTAAGGAAAACTGCACACGTAGGTAAATAGCTGAAGAATTTTTAACTTCTGACTTTCGAGGCAGAAATTGATTAGCATTCTTCAATGGAAACACTAAGACTGTTTCTGCAAAATAGGTAGCGCAACTGCTTGACCATAACTGTCCAGTGTTGGGCCAATGTCAAGCCGGATTAGGTTGTTGTTCAACATACGCAATCAATTATTGTTGTATTATTTTTTATTTTTTTTTTTATTTATTTATTATTATTAATTGTATATAATATCAATTATTATCAATTATTATAATCAGCATGAACTGCAACGTTGCGTTTCGTACTTTGGTGCTGGTTATAAGGCGCAAATGAACATCTCATGCTGATTCACCGGCTACCTATGAGCCTAAAAACGCGAACGGCTTGCCAATCCGCGTGGAGGTGACTATGGAACGTGCACACGAACCGGAGTTAATTAATACTGATACCAATCAAGGAAGCTCGGTCTTCACCGTTTTCTTCCTGACAGAGCGCCGACATTTCGTAATTGTTATTATTCGTATTATTTTTTTTTTTCGAGTACACCAATTGGATATAGGGTATAACATTTGCCTGTCGGTAATGGCCGCATTATCATCTGGTAGGCTCTCGGAGGTCGTCGATGAGGTTGTCTTTCCCATCTATTTAAAAATTTTCCGTCTTTTATCTCATCTTTCTGTTATTGCCGGATCATATAGGAGATTGTCTTTCAGTATCAAAAAGCTCCGAACTCTTCTCTTGCCCATTGGTTCCATACCTGTTTCCGACATCGTGTACTGGCTAATGACTTATGATCGCTATAGCAAGCTTTTAATGGCAAAGACAATATTTGCTTTCACTCTACAGTTCTAACACTCGAAGTCATGGTGCCCATTTCGACCTGTGAAAACTGACATTTATCGTCATCAACGCCATCGTTGATAGCGTCTTGTTAGAATCGTTGTTTGAGCTACTGCTCCGCGGTGGAAGAAGGTTTTCAGCATTAACAAGCATAACCTGAGAAAGAAGCCGGGTGATTATCAACTCTTGACTGAAACCGTCCGCTGCCGCTATCATCATCGTGAAGGTCCAGTGGTTCATTGTCTCTTGCTCGTTCTTTAATGCGCCTGCTGCGGCTGCAATAGCATCGGCCACATCGATAGTGGTTTCAGTGTGCTGGTCGCTTTGGTTTCGCCTGCCAGTAGGTATAGAATAGGCCTTCTCTTTCTTCCCATACTAGCGCTACTTAGCACAAGCTACCATTACCGCCGCTTTCGTTACCCCCAACAAAACCCCTATTCGGCAATGGGATCAACAGAACAGCGGCGAAAATTATCTCTTGTGAAAGTCTCAATTGTGAAAGTTTCGGTACCAGCATTAGCAACAAAAGGAACAACTATAGAGGCGGCCGTAAGCATCGTCCGTCGCCAGGGAAGATATCGCAGGCTTGTTGTCCTACCCTGGTCTTCCTTTTGTTCGCCTTCTCCCTCTTCGATGCTCTGTGTTACGATTATGTTCTACTGTGCTTTATGGTCTTATACTTGCCTCCTCCTACGTTCGGACGTACCCTTTTCTGTAGTTATTACCGACTTTGGCTCCTACACCTATTTTATTTTTTGTGCTTCGTCCCCGTTTTCTGCCTGCCCTCGCCTTCTCGTTCTTGCTGCTTTTTCTAGCCGTTATCTCACCCTGGGGGGTCCTCGTTCTCTGTTCTTCAGAGCTTAAATCAGACGTAGGTCGTATCTGACGTCTTCCATTAGCACAACATACAAATACGTTGTCTTAAATTGACTCCCAGCTATTCTCGTATGCACGCAGTTAGTCGGAACGATTTTTACGTATCGCTCGAAGACCATCGATACATGTGATATTGCATTGAATAAGTAATTGCGTCGGTTTATACGTCCTATGCTGGACGGGACTACACCGGTAACTACTGCTGTCAATGGATTGTGTTGGTTTTTGTTCTGCCCTACTTCTTTTCACTCATTTCGCGTAGTTTAAAGCAACTATTATCTATTATTACTTAGTCTCCTAAATATGCTTTCCAACGGGAAAGCGTTACTTTTGAATGAATGAAAGTAACATCAACAATCACACGCTTGTTTGACGTAAAAAAACAACCATTGATTAACTGGGTTGATACAACCTCTTTTTAAATAATGCAGTCAGCATTAAAAACTGTGTCATAGTTAGAATTAGTATTATTACTACTCTAAAAATATCGTAATAATACCTATCAATCCTTAGGTATTAAACGTGGCACTCGAGGCAAATCAAAACAGATTATAGATTAGTAGTGTTAGATTAACAATTAGTTGTGACAAACTGGTGATGGGGTAATTATGCCTTCGACACTTCTGTTGATTTAAGCCGCGAGCGGTGCCACTAAATCATCCTTTACTTTGTCACTTATGCATATCCTTAGAAAATTAGGAAACAGAAGGAACATGCAGTCCGACCAATTTTTGCAAACCCGAACCGTATACGGCAAAAAAACTTCAACGACGTCGTATGAGTCTGACATCTTCGTTTAGTAAATTGTCTATACTGTGTGACTCGATACCTGTAGTCGTAAATCTTCTATATATAGACTTGAGTAGGGTTAGAATGGTCTCTTGAATATTGATATTATGAGTTGAGTCCAATGAATATACCTTATTTTTCCGATAAAAAAACAAAACCGAAAAGCATACAGCACCTCGTTGCGATGGAGCTACTTTTCAGATCGGAACTTTCGTCAATCGTACACATCAGAACCTCCAATTTGACATAACTTAACAAGCCCGCAAACAGGGATGTATTCTCTCATGTGTCTATTTAATAAACGCCGTTTGTTTACAGACTAGTTACATATACGTATATATAGAAGTGATTGCACTACGCCAATCTGCGATGTCCAGGCAGACGTATCTGCTGCTAATCTCCACATTCGGAAACATTTTGCAAAGAGGCATTTTCGTCCACCCGCTGCACAACAATATAACAGTCGTCGCCCTTGAGTTGAGAAAATTTACGTTTCGTAAAGTTTTTCATGTCCTTTTTACTACATACCAACTTGAGCTGGTGCAGTAGTTTCGTTACTCCTATGAAGAAATGCTTCTGATTACCACTGGCATATCTCAATAGAGAATAAGGAACTACGTTTGGGTAGCCGCGACAAGCACAACTGGAAGCCCTTAAGCTGCCATTCAACACAAACTGCACGGCCGAGAATAGATGCAATCGGCTCAAATACTGAAAACGTTCACAGTGTTCGCGCTGACAGACGTTGTTCGCGGAAAAACAAGATTTCCGAGGCTTTGCTCTTAGGCCACACAGTTAGCTAAAGTAACCTAATTCTCTCATCAAGAACAATTGGTTGTTATTTATGTCCTTTGTTTTGGCTCCGGTTGTTGTTTTCGTAGCATTGTGGCCAGCGGGCTTTACAAGGTCTCTACTACTAACATTTAATTGCAAATGATGCCGATTTCGACAAGTAGTGGCCGTCCTTTGACCATCTCCTATGTCACCGTGGAGTAGACCTGGTAAAATAGGCGAGCAATGTCTATAGGGCGTTTTCGCCTCGTTTCGCGCGTGCTTTGATCCATCTCAACAACTCAATTCGTTGATGCCCTTTCACAGACAGCAGCCCGGCAGTGACGACACAGTTGTTGCTAGCAGTGCTTGAGTGTCTGCGTCTGTCTCTATTCAGGATGACTACGAGTTCGGGATGAGAAGCACTTTTGAACAATCGTCTATCTATATCAACTGGATAAAACCGACAACGTCGTCTGTATACGTTCACAAGCGTATCCAAAAAATTTCGTCAGACTGTTGGCTGAAAGAGTTCGGTGCATTCGTGTCTCTCGTAACCGCCGTTCCGCACTGACGTTCGAGGCTGGTTAGCCGCTAGATAAATACTTCCTGCAGTAACTTTCAACAATAGACAACGATATGGTCGCCAAGGGTTGGCGTGTACCGTCACAGCTGCAATTAGAGCCTTTTTGCTATGGACTAGGCCTAACCATACATCAGCATATTGGGTTTAGGGTGATTCTCAGCCTAAGCGTTAAATGACAGAATGTTAGGTAAGAGGAAAGCATGACCGAACTTATCTCAACGCCGCACCTCTCGCTGGTAAACGCTAGTCACTCTTTTCGGGCAGCAAACATTTATCGCTGCTGCGAACATGTGCGGCTGGAGCTAGAAATGAAGCAAGTATTTAATACGACTGTATTCGAGAGTGAAGGATGATTCGTCTTATAAAATCCATTTTGCCGATAAGTGCATCATCGACATAACTTAAAGTACAAAGTGTGGTTGGCTGGTTGGCCTTTTTTGTCGTATGACTTCCGACAAACGCTTTTCGATTGATTGTTGACCTAAAACGGTGACTAGCCGAAATCCTGGATAAATAGAGAAGAATTGGCTAGCCATTTTATACGGAAGTTCTAGTATTGCATCTTGCATTTGAGTATTTTTTTTATCTTTGCATTATTTACGCAAATATTGGCGATAATAACCAGGGCCAACTATTTTCTCCGATCGTATTATGCTTCATCGTATCATGCAGTAGTCTCGTCCTGTCACTCTGAGCAACTTTCTTCGAGTATCATACAGTTTCTAGCGCAGTCTCTAGGGACGCATGCTACCTAAAAGGAACACTATATTACAGCTGTTTTCCGCATTACTTCAGCCCGATTTTTCACACAATCAATACAGTGGCATACTCGGTCACGCTGATTAACAATCATTAGCGACTGTTCCGTGAGGCATGTCGAAGTTGGAACTTCGATTTGTTCATGGTGAGCTACCGTCCGACATAAAAGCGTAACGCGCTGCTAAAATCAAAAAATGTCGTTGACATATAACCAATAGAATATCAATTTGAGGCCCCGCTGAAGGCTAGCTTGGCTGGCGAAAATATGGGAAATTTGCGAGCCTAGCAGAATATTTATCATAGGGAATGACACGCATATGGACAACTACTCAATAGCTCGAAGGGTATTTGCGCTACCTGTCTTCTTAAGTGGACTGGGATTTTTATTCTTGCGTCAAGGAGTAGGGGGTTGTAGATTAATCTCGCGCGTGCGTGCGCACGCACGCACGCACGCGCACACACACACACAGACACACACACACACACACAGACACACACACACACACACACACACACACACACTCACACACACACACACACACGCGCTGACCTTACAAGCATAAATTGGCTCACGTTACCTCAGGTTCGTTCTTATGCGTACACTGAAAACGCTTTTTTCGCCTGAACGCTCCGTTCTGAAATCAACTAATAGCTGATTGCCCCCCCCCCCCCCCCTTTGTTGCCTATCTGCCTGTCCTGGAGGTTTCGTACAAGTTCGTCAGTGGCGCCACCGGGGATACCGTTACCATTATTACTACAGTCGAAGCCATTCTAAATAATGTTAGGTATTAACAGTAAAATGGATTGAAGTAGACTACAGAGCGTTTGCTTATTAGCCAGCCGCTAAATTGTTTAATATTCCCAGGATCGAATGTAGGTTTGTCTGCTGCTTCCCTGGCTAGCATTAGCTCAGGTAGAAATGTTTCGAATATATAATGCTTTCCTACTTTTAATATAGCTACAATTTTGCTCATAATTGTAATGGCTATGAGAAAATTTGGCCTTTCATATCTGTTTTGTGGTCCATGCCCCGTTTTGCACTATCCTAACGTGAATCTTCCTGCGCTGGACTGTGTTACCAAAAACTTTTGGGATCTTTGTGTCGATGATTTATCTAAAACTAATATCCATAGTATCTTTGAGATGCTTCTAAAGAAACCGGAGTAAACGTAGAAAAATAACGCTAGTGCGCTGAGCGTACCCAATTCATCGATGAATGAAGGATAGAATTGTGAAATATTACCAGTAATATTAGTAAGAACACACTTGAGCCGGACTAATAGACGCTACTCGCTCATGACGAGAAAAAAAAGCCTGCGGGTCAACTTCTTCCAAATCGATGAAACACTTCCCTGATTACGCCGTTAATATCTACTAACTAAGCTTATCATGTTTTCCTGCAAATTCTGAAACCATCGAGATATTCAATGGCTTACTTTGAAAAAGCTGAGCTGGCTGCCAGATGTAAAGGACACTTGAGAAACTACCTTCCGATGCGAGTCCGACAATGTAAATCCATTTTCTGCAGCGAATAGGCCCTGGAGAGTACGTAGATCTGCAGATCTGTTTGATGTACGGATATATCGCCACTGGTATTACTAGCGGTGCGAAGTAATCTAGATAAGTTGGGCAGCACATACACAACTAATAATTGAAAAATAAAGATGCTTATAGTACTTCTCGTTTTGTGAGTCTCGTACTCATTCATGTGGGACCATACAGCGCAAGCTAGCAGCTTAATGCCTTTTACTCGGTGGCAAAAGCAGTGAATGAGCGAACTCAAGTTGTCCTAGCCTCCTCAAAGCAGTACGTACTGTACATATGATGTACGATTCGTGCCTGAAAAAAGGCCATCTTTCTATACAACAAGCCTAGTTTAACCTAGTTTAGCTAGCTGTCATCTTCTACGCTATGACTGCTGGTCATGTTTGCCTCGATTCATTTGTCTGAATCACCTGTTCTGCTTTGCTTCTACCTTTTGCTATAGAGCCATTATCATTATAGAAAATTGCAGTGCAATATGTTTTCCGTATAGTAGATGTTCTGTAGCCATCGTTGTCGTTAATACGATAATGTTTCTAGAACTCTCCGCGGAAAAAAGGATCACCCACGCGGACACTTTTTTGCTTTTTTACTGTTTTGCTACGCGTTCAGTCCCTTCAGCAAGATGGCACCACCTAAACCTATCGACGACGTCCAGGAAGGATGAAAAACGAAAGGGAACAAAAGTAGTAATGGCTGCGTCGGTGTATATGGTCAGCATTGTCATTTGTGTTTCCTTTATGCTGTTCCCTCTTAGGAAGTGGGCTTCTGAATGACTCCAAGGATGTCTGCGTTTGTCCCACACAGGTTCTATAACAAAGCCGACCATTGACTAAAAATGGGTTTTATGAGAAACTCTGATTGCTACATATTTGTTACTACTAGTGTAGAATTTCGCTAGTTTCGAATGTTTGTAGCAACAACTAGAACAATTGCCTCTTTGCCTTTCCCGTGCTGACTATGATTTCCCATTACAGTTTGTTTTGTCTATGAGTTTCAGGTATTCGGGCCAGGTTTATGACATTAGGCAACTGATTGTCTTCACAAATCGAATGTATCTATCCTGTGAGTGTGTCCACCCATCTGTATATTTGCTTATGTCTTTTGTCGAACTGATCCCAGCCAATTGGCAGCCGAAATCCGGTGTTGCCGAATGGAAAGGATCCGCTAAAAAGTTGAGGAAGTACAAACAAAGAGAGGCAAGAAGAACGGTCGCTATTAATCCCATGAGATCGACCAATTCGACTAAGAGCAATCAAGCTCGCTCAACTAGTCCATATTCGTTGTATACCAATGTTTATTATATATATAATATTATTTAGTATATTGTATATACTAACAGTGATGATCGTAAGCGACACACGGTTGAAAGCGATGGCAATGATCAATGTTGCTGGGGCCACCAACCTCGGCTGTGTCGAGCTGGCATGAAACATGAGCAATCTATGTGGCTGCCCACTCCAGCCCCACTGGGTGCTGCTGTCTCTGCTAGGCCACTCATCTGAAGACTCGCTACTAGTAAAAACAGCGCTATGCTAAGACGTCAATCGACCCAAACAGCAGCAGCAGCAGCAAGACACAGAACAACAAAAGGACTAGCGTGCTTCACTCAGTTGGTGGCCGTTCATTTTGTCGCACCTTTGTTGTTGCCCACAGCAACGGTTCTCATTATTGGCTCGCTCATTTGACCACTTATAACGGAAGATGTCCCGTTTTTTCCTGACCTGCCCGTTTCTCCTCTGCCTCACTGCGTTCGTTTCGTGACAGTTGTCGTCAATTGTCGACCATTTCTTGCGACTGCTAGCATAGAGCAGCAGTCATAGTTCGGCAGCAGTAATATAAAAAAGATAGAACAGAAAGGCTTGATGACACACCAAACGCCGGCAGATGTTGATCTGTCTCAGAAAGGATAGGAACAGACGGGGGAACAATAAAAGAACAAAAGAAAATAACTATAGCACTCAGATCCGCACTCAGGGTATGCGTTTGCTAAAAAAAAGTTATGGCACACAGCAGCCATTCCCATGCTCTGCCCTGTGGCCTGACCAAATTGGCGCGACGAAGTAATCGACCAGATAGTAGCAGACGCATCGTGTATATATATATACACGATGCGTATATATATATATATGTTAATACAAAAATGTATTAGATACTGTTTGAAATAGGAGCGGCCACCGGGAAGAATCAAATCATAGGTGGAAAGCAGTAACGGTCATCTTCACTAACACAAAATCATGGTAATTTATTGCTGCGTTGATGAAGATTATCATTTAAGGCACGTGTACGGAATAAGAACGGCATTATTGACAGTCCAATACGAACAACTTACTAAACGCTAGATTTTCTAAAGAAACACGGTAGATTAGTTTTTCTTGTAGAACTAGATTAAACATAGGTCATTGAACGCCTTGCTGATCTAACATCGTTCTCAGTGAGCATAGGGCTGTACTACGCATGTAAAAGTAAACTGAAATGATGTATTACTATAGAAGACGTCGATTTTGAGATATGAAGGAACGCCAGCAATTGCAATATTACGGCCTCAATGTGGGATCTTAATCAACGAAACGACAGGGCTGACGCAGATAAACAGCAACGATATAAGCGATTGGAAAAAAACCGAAGGATAAAGTAGACCGAATCAACTGACTTTGCGGCATAGAGATATTTAGCAAACATCGAATAGAACAAGCAGATCATCTGGTGTACGTAGGAAGTAGACAGGGTGCAGAGTGTCTGTTGGTATAGGCACAACAAGTGCGGTAGCTCACCTTTTGCTAAATATCCTTCAAGGTAGTGGTTTCTACATGTTGGCGCATAGAGCAATGCCTACAGTGGAATCTAAAATGACACAGCCGTAAGGAAGTCTTTATTTCATATGTATGTAAATATAGATATGGACACTTCTAGTTTACCTTATTAGCGTCTCGTGATTCTTGTGAGTACCACAATATAAAAAATTGGGACTGGGCTTAAGCTGCCTCTGAATATACGAATGTTGATTAAAAAATTCGTATCTCGGGAAAGGCTTTGCTCTCAGTCTGTGCAAAACTTCTATTAGGGTTATGTAAATGCAGCCTTCTCTGATCGCCGATTTGTCAAATGCCCATTTACAGATATACCCGATCTAAAGCATAGAACTGTTTTAATACTACATTTTCTTGAGTACAGAAATGTTTTAGAAAAGCAGTGATCGTACTCTTAGAGGCATCTCTTATAAATACCCGCATAGCATAGGACTAAGGATGGCCAAAAAAAGCGCTAAAATATCACTTATGGTAGATAACAATCTGAATAAAAGATGACCCTTCCAGCGTTCACCATCAATCTATAAAAAAAAAAAATAGAAAAACAAAAAAAAACACAAAATAAAAAAAACCTATCTAAAATCTAGAAAAAAAAGAGATGAGATCGCTGTAATCGTAGGCGACACAGCAGAGCAATCTCGACAATGAAAGGTCCTAAATGCAGCAGACGGCTTTTACAAAAGAAAAAGGCTCACCGCGTCTACCAAACATCATCATGCATAGAAGCCAGCCGAGAAATCGTTGCTTCTATCCTGAATGTTTTAAATAGTAGATGTTCATTGAATATATATTACGATTATGGCATTGGACACAACTGATCGGGTATTTTACCCCTTAAGCGCAAGGTTTTCTTGACCCGAAAGTACAAGATTGACGAATTTGTCTTCAACCCTTAAAAAAAAAACTGATAAATAAAAACAAAACCCAATATCATAACCGGTAATCGAGGTAGCGTAGTTTCATTACTAGTATTGCATAATTCTGTATTGTTTTATATTGACCCTTTAACTAATGATGCATTTCGTTCACTTTTATACTATTACCTCTACTATATTTCGGCTGGCTATTAAACTTAGTTTCGCCGAAAATTTCAATAGTAGAGAACATTTCCTGTTTCGCCGATATTTCATCATATTTCTTCTTTAACGAAGCGTCTGGCCTCCGCTGATTGAAATTTGCAAAATTAAAAAGTTATCATTCTATAAATGGTCAATTTGGAGTGCACAGTAGCACAGATTACCCAGTGTACAAACAACTTTAAAGGTAGCTCATTCTAGCGAAATCCTTATCTCGTTAATCCGTACACGGCTTTTACGTCAGTCAGGTGTATCTAAGCTGACGCATCTAAGTGAAGATTCAATTTCTCACGGACTAGACTACCGATTTTGCAACTTTTCGTAACTTTTTCAAAATTTATCTGCTTAGTACTCATCCCGGTGATCTGTTTAATAGAGCTAGTGTTGCAATTGAAGTGGGTTTGGTAAAAGCGATTCCACTGCCCCCAAAAGCCAGTTCGGTGCGCACGAACAGCGTTAAGGGACCAGTTGACGATATTTAAGTATAGCACATAGATTATATTGCCACAAAAATTATCATGAAAAAGCATCGAAATATTTCCTCCTAACTTAGAAATCGGTTGGGAAAAAGTAACTATCTTACTTAGTTTGGTTTCAGTGCCCGCTTTCATCCATTAGAGTCTTGGACGTCAAAATCGTTGCGTCAGCAACACTTGTGAGACTATTCATGTACGACAGAATTTATCGTGTATCAAATGGTAGACGACGCGAAAATATTTCATGCTCAATCCAAATCCAAAGCTGGTACTGCTCCTCTCTCATTCAGTGCCTTATATAGGCCATCACGTCATTTTGTCGGAAGGGGTAGCTAATGTTTAGTCGTCATTTCTCTTTTTCTGAAAATAACGACAGAATATGCGTGCAGAATTCTATTAATATTGACCTCATGAATTATTTGAAAAGGCCAAATTTTAATTGTCACGCAACGTAAATTGTACGTTGGCGTCGTTCGCTTTTACAAAAATGCATTATATACCATTTACTGTATAGCAGTATTCGTAACTTACGCCACGGTGAACATTTGATAAAATCGATGTTGCGATAGAGAAAGCTGAGAAGGAGAATACTAGGGACCAGTGTTGATTTTTGTATGTTACAACAACAGTTTCGGTTGTCATATCGGTGGCAAATTCTAGTTAGTCAAAAGGCCCGGATTCTCCTACTTTATCGCCTATTCATGTTCCGTAACAGCAGGCCTTTCTAGCTGCGTACATCTGCACGTGATGTCCGTTGTTACATAAGTGGGTACCACTGTATTTGCTATTATCGTCGTTAGCGTTTGTTGTTCATACTGCACGTGGCCGTAGCGGCAGGAGCAGCGGAGCCGAAGGATAAACTAGCGTGTGCGTATGCTTGTGCTCGCCGTTGTAAACGACTGAACAATAGCACCACCCTGCTAAGAACAGTCTATTCTAAAACTTGGACTTATTCTCGTATGCACAGGTAGATACAGAGCTTCAGCGATGGTGAAGTGTATAGTGCCAATGATAACAGCAACGGCTACGATTACCAACACGCTTTGCGTAGTTCTCGGCGCTTCCATCGCAGGTTCCACCGCTGGTTCTCTCGGTGATAAGCACGATTTAGAAAAGTGCACATTTACCTGTTGACTGCTGACCTCGCCAGTATATTATAACCGCTGTTAACGTATAATGACAGGGACAACAGCTTCATTTCAGCCTAACACGCAGTCCTTAAGGAAAACTGCACACGTAGGTAAATAGCTGAAGAATTTTTAACTTCTGACTTTCGAGGCAGAAATTGATTAGCATTCTTCAATGGAAACACTAAGACTGTTTCTGCAAAATAGGTAGCGCAACTGCTTGACCATAACTGTCCAGTGTTGGGCCAATGTCAAGCCGGATTAGGTTGTTGTTCAACATACGCAATCAATTATTGTTGTATTATTTTTTATTTTTTTTTTTATTTATTTATTATTATTAATTGTATATAATATCAATTATTATCAATTATTATAATCAGCATGAACTGCAACGTTGCGTTTCGTACTTTGGTGCTGGTTATAAGGCGCAAATGAACATCTCATGCTGATTCACCGGCTACCTATGAGCCTAAAAACGCGAACGGCTTGCCAATCCGCGTGGAGGTGACTATGGAACGTGCACACGAACCGGAGTTAATTAATACTGATACCAATCAAGGAAGCTCGGTCTTCACCGTTTTCTTCCTGACAGAGCGCCGACATTTCGTAATTGTTATTATTCGTATTATTTTTTTTTTTCGAGTACACCAATTGGATATAGGGTATAACATTTGCCTGTCGGTAATGGCCGCATTATCATCTGGTAGGCTCTCGGAGGTCGTCGATGAGGTTGTCTTTCCCATCTATTTAAAAATTTTCCGTCTTTTATCTCATCTTTCTGTTATTGCCGGATCATATAGGAGATTGTCTTTCAGTATCAAAAAGCTCCGAACTCTTCTCTTGCCCATTGGTTCCATACCTGTTTCCGACATCGTGTACTGGCTAATGACTTATGATCGCTATAGCAAGCTTTTAATGGCAAAGACAATATTTGCTTTCACTCTACAGTTCTAACACTCGAAGTCATGGTGCCCATTTCGACCTGTGAAAACTGACATTTATCGTCATCAACGCCATCGTTGATAGCGTCTTGTTAGAATCGTTGTTTGAGCTACTGCTCCGCGGTGGAAGAAGGTTTTCAGCATTAACAAGCATAACCTGAGAAAGAAGCCGGGTGATTATCAACTCTTGACTGAAACCGTCCGCTGCCGCTATCATCATCGTGAAGGTCCAGTGGTTCATTGTCTCTTGCTCGTTCTTTAATGCGCCTGCTGCGGCTGCAATAGCATCGGCCACATCGATAGTGGTTTCAGTGTGCTGGTCGCTTTGGTTTCGCCTGCCAGTAGGTATAGAATAGGCCTTCTCTTTCTTCCCATACTAGCGCTACTTAGCACAAGCTACCATTACCGCCGCTTTCGTTACCCCCAACAAAACCCCTATTCGGCAATGGGATCAACAGAACAGCGGCGAAAATTATCTCTTGTGAAAGTCTCAATTGTGAAAGTTTCGGTACCAGCATTAGCAACAAAAGGAACAACTATAGAGGCGGCCGTAAGCATCGTCCGTCGCCAGGGAAGATATCGCAGGCTTGTTGTCCTACCCTGGTCTTCCTTTTGTTCGCCTTCTCCCTCTTCGATGCTCTGTGTTACGATTATGTTCTACTGTGCTTTATGGTCTTATACTTGCCTCCTCCTACGTTCGGACGTACCCTTTTCTGTAGTTATTACCGACTTTGGCTCCTACACCTATTTTATTTTTTGTGCTTCGTCCCCGTTTTCTGCCTGCCCTCGCCTTCTCGTTCTTGCTGCTTTTTCTAGCCGTTATCTCACCCTGGGGGGTCCTCGTTCTCTGTTCTTCAGAGCTTAAATCAGACGTAGGTCGTATCTGACGTCTTCCATTAGCACAACATACAAATACGTTGTCTTAAATTGACTCCCAGCTATTCTCGTATGCACGCAGTTAGTCGGAACGATTTTTACGTATCGCTCGAAGACCATCGATACATGTGATATTGCATTGAATAAGTAATTGCGTCGGTTTATACGTCCTATGCTGGACGGGACTACACCGGTAACTACTGCTGTCAATGGATTGTGTTGGTTTTTGTTCTGCCCTACTTCTTTTCACTCATTTCGCGTAGTTTAAAGCAACTATTATCTATTATTACTTAGTCTCCTAAATATGCTTTCCAACGGGAAAGCGTTACTTTTGAATGAATGAAAGTAACATCAACAATCACACGCTTGTTTGACGTAAAAAAACAACCATTGATTAACTGGGTTGATACAACCTCTTTTTAAATAATGCAGTCAGCATTAAAAACTGTGTCATAGTTAGAATTAGTATTATTACTACTCTAAAAATATCGTAATAATACCTATCAATCCTTAGGTATTAAACGTGGCACTCGAGGCAAATCAAAACAGATTATAGATTAGTAGTGTTAGATTAACAATTAGTTGTGACAAACTGGTGATGGGGTAATTATGCCTTCGACACTTCTGTTGATTTAAGCCGCGAGCGGTGCCACTAAATCATCCTTTACTTTGTCACTTATGCATATCCTTAGAAAATTAGGAAACAGAAGGAACATGCAGTCCGACCAATTTTTGCAAACCCGAACCGTATACGGCAAAAAAACTTCAACGACGTCGTATGAGTCTGACATCTTCGTTTAGTAAATTGTCTATACTGTGTGACTCGATACCTGTAGTCGTAAATCTTCTATATATAGACTTGAGTAGGGTTAGAATGGTCTCTTGAATATTGATATTATGAGTTGAGTCCAATGAATATACCTTATTTTTCCGATAAAAAAACAAAACCGAAAAGCATACAGCACCTCGTTGCGATGGAGCTACTTTTCAGATCGGAACTTTCGTCAATCGTACACATCAGAACCTCCAATTTGACATAACTTAACAAGCCCGCAAACAGGGATGTATTCTCTCATGTGTCTATTTAATAAACGCCGTTTGTTTACAGACTAGTTACATATACGTATATATAGAAGTGATTGCACTACGCCAATCTGCGATGTCCAGGCAGACGTATCTGCTGCTAATCTCCACATTCGGAAACATTTTGCAAAGAGGCATTTTCGTCCACCCGCTGCACAACAATATAACAGTCGTCGCCCTTGAGTTGAGAAAATTTACGTTTCGTAAAGTTTTTCATGTCCTTTTTACTACATACCAACTTGAGCTGGTGCAGTAGTTTCGTTACTCCTATGAAGAAATGCTTCTGATTACCACTGGCATATCTCAATAGAGAATAAGGAACTACGTTTGGGTAGCCGCGACAAGCACAACTGGAAGCCCTTAAGCTGCCATTCAACACAAACTGCACGGCCGAGAATAGATGCAATCGGCTCAAATACTGAAAACGTTCACAGTGTTCGCGCTGACAGACGTTGTTCGCGGAAAAACAAGATTTCCGAGGCTTTGCTCTTAGGCCACACAGTTAGCTAAAGTAACCTAATTCTCTCATCAAGAACAATTGGTTGTTATTTATGTCCTTTGTTTTGGCTCCGGTTGTTGTTTTCGTAGCATTGTGGCCAGCGGGCTTTACAAGGTCTCTACTACTAACATTTAATTGCAAATGATGCCGATTTCGACAAGTAGTGGCCGTCCTTTGACCATCTCCTATGTCACCGTGGAGTAGACCTGGTAAAATAGGCGAGCAATGTCTATAGGGCGTTTTCGCCTCGTTTCGCGCGTGCTTTGATCCATCTCAACAACTCAATTCGTTGATGCCCTTTCACAGACAGCAGCCCGGCAGTGACGACACAGTTGTTGCTAGCAGTGCTTGAGTGTCTGCGTCTGTCTCTATTCAGGATGACTACGAGTTCGGGATGAGAAGCACTTTTGAACAATCGTCTATCTATATCAACTGGATAAAACCGACAACGTCGTCTGTATACGTTCACAAGCGTATCCAAAAAATTTCGTCAGACTGTTGGCTGAAAGAGTTCGGTGCATTCGTGTCTCTCGTAACCGCCGTTCCGCACTGACGTTCGAGGCTGGTTAGCCGCTAGATAAATACTTCCTGCAGTAACTTTCAACAATAGACAACGATATGGTCGCCAAGGGTTGGCGTGTACCGTCACAGCTGCAATTAGAGCCTTTTTGCTATGGACTAGGCCTAACCATACATCAGCATATTGGGTTTAGGGTGATTCTCAGCCTAAGCGTTAAATGACAGAATGTTAGGTAAGAGGAAAGCATGACCGAACTTATCTCAACGCCGCACCTCTCGCTGGTAAACGCTAGTCACTCTTTTCGGGCAGCAAACATTTATCGCTGCTGCGAACATGTGCGGCTGGAGCTAGAAATGAAGCAAGTATTTAATACGACTGTATTCGAGAGTGAAGGATGATTCGTCTTATAAAATCCATTTTGCCGATAAGTGCATCATCGACATAACTTAAAGTACAAAGTGTGGTTGGCTGGTTGGCCTTTTTTGTCGTATGACTTCCGACAAACGCTTTTCGATTGATTGTTGACCTAAAACGGTGACTAGCCGAAATCCTGGATAAATAGAGAAGAATTGGCTAGCCATTTTATACGGAAGTTCTAGTATTGCATCTTGCATTTGAGTATTTTTTTTATCTTTGCATTATTTACGCAAATATTGGCGATAATAACCAGGGCCAACTATTTTCTCCGATCGTATTATGCTTCATCGTATCATGCAGTAGTCTCGTCCTGTCACTCTGAGCAACTTTCTTCGAGTATCATACAGTTTCTAGCGCAGTCTCTAGGGACGCATGCTACCTAAAAGGAACACTATATTACAGCTGTTTTCCGCATTACTTCAGCCCGATTTTTCACACAATCAATACAGTGGCATACTCGGTCACGCTGATTAACAATCATTAGCGACTGTTCCGTGAGGCATGTCGAAGTTGGAACTTCGATTTGTTCATGGTGAGCTACCGTCCGACATAAAAGCGTAACGCGCTGCTAAAATCAAAAAATGTCGTTGACATATAACCAATAGAATATCAATTTGAGGCCCCGCTGAAGGCTAGCTTGGCTGGCGAAAATATGGGAAATTTGCGAGCCTAGCAGAATATTTATCATAGGGAATGACACGCATATGGACAACTACTCAATAGCTCGAAGGGTATTTGCGCTACCTGTCTTCTTAAGTGGACTGGGATTTTTATTCTTGCGTCAAGGAGTAGGGGGTTGTAGATTAATCTTGAACGCAATTACGGATCCATTTGGACTACGACTTCGCTCCACATCGTGTCGAATAAAGAGAAAAAGATCTCTGTACATGGTCACTGTCTATTGAGGCGTGCATGTCTAAACTTGAATTTGTTAAAAGCTTTGCATATACAATGTTATTCTTCATGTGTATATATCATTCTCCCATAGAATGCTATTTGCCAGGCTGAATTCGTTTGTGTCAAAATGTTTCGAGCGAACATAGTGCCTACTATTTGCACCTCTCACTTAACCAATGGAATATATGCTTGCATCTATGAAGCCTGATAGACAATGCACAAAAGAAAAACGTTTGACTAATTGATTAACTGTATGTCTATGTGGAGAGGTAGATTGAGCAAGAAAAAAAGATGTTCTAAACAAATCTATAGTCTCGATCACATAGTTTCAAATATAGACCTCTGTGGGTAGTTGCATCGCTTGTATGTTTACCTTTTTCATTCGTTCGTCTGAGGGTTGCTACATTTCACTATCGATCGAAGCTTAGGAAAAATCTGTACCTCACCTAAAATGAAATTAGACCATGTTAGACCAAGATCGGGTCGTGCCTCCTACACTACACGCTTACGTTTTTCGGCTTTATCTAATTTGGACGGGCCTATAATACGAAGGAAATTATTTTAATCGCAGATTCCAGTGCCGCTAAACTACACATCACCAATTGTTTGAAGTCGATGACTCTTTTGTCATTGTATAGCATACGCAGTCTACTGGGCGCAGGATTAGTGTAAACGAAGTTGCAACGGCACCGCTATCATCAACGGCACAAAATTAAAATAACGCAATATGAACCTTCGTGAATAATTAAAGGACATATTGTTTTCACTGGCACGTGTCAATGTGTGCATGCACAGGATTTGAGAATATCATGCAAAAAATAAACATAGCCTCTTTTATTTGTAGCAATTTCTCCCATTCTATGTTCAGCACGTATAATGTTATCATTAATCCATTCGAAAACGCTTTATTTTCCCGGTGTTATCTAGTACGTGTGTAACATATGCGGCATAAGTTGTACTAATACGAGAGCTTTTTTTGGCCTGTGCCCCAGTTTACAGTTCCGAAACGCGCATGTTACACGCGCCGCCCGACTGCCCTATTGACAGCGATCCGTCGACGATGACGCTCTTCACCGAAAAATCAAAGGCCAAAGAAACTATATTATTGTATCATCCGTTCATTAAATTATAGCAGCAGACGAAATGAGTAGAACGGCAGACGAAAAATGAACAAAAATAATTTGCTCGGATAAAACGAATCTCGGTGAGAATTTCTCAATCGAATGCGTGTACTGTTTTTTGATGCTCTGATAACAGCGGCAGACATCATTGTCTAGTTATTGTCATTATATATAAAATAATTAGAGGCGTATGGGAAATTAAGGTCGAATAGAGTAATCTGTAAATAGGGGATGACTGAGTTCGAATTGGGGGTATGAACGAACACCAGCAGAGGCAGAATATTAATCACATTTGAAAAGAAAAAAATAGGTACACGCACACACAACTTGCGATTAAATTCAATTTAGGTTCACAATGATAAGGTGCCAATTAAATATCGGATATTGATGAAGCAGAGGGCCTATTAGACATAGACGATCTTTTGATATACGATGATAAGGGCACGCTATGGTACCTAGTCATATTTTCGATCCCTATTGGCATAACGAGCCAGCAATGATAATGCCCGTGCCGTTTAAACAAGTAAGAGTAATACTTGGACACATACGGTGTCTGGCAGTATTGTCTCTCTTGTAACGAAAGTGGCTTCGACGTTTATTGGGTGTCCGGTGTGGTGTACAATCTCGAACGAAGAACTTATCTGTTGTGGACATCTGTCAGTTCTTGAGTAAAGACAACAAAAAACATATTATGAGAACCTACTGATAAGTAGCTTTAAACTAGCTTAAGTGGTCCCCATTGCAATAAAGTATACTGTTTTTATCTCATAATATCGAATCATTATTCTAATTATCCTCGTGCATTGAAACTATCGAACCAATATGTTTGTGAATATGAAAAAAACAAGCTCGAGAAAACAGTGATTCTCAAGTGATACCAAAGAAATCGAAGTATGTTTTTTTTTTACAAACGAAATACATACATAACGGATAATAATTGATCTAATGTAATAACCAAGTACACCTATAGAATTAATTTAACTAGATCAGTTGGATCTACTTCCGAGCCTCTAATGAGGCTTTCGTCCTTACAGAGGGTCTCGAAACGAAGATATGGGTGGGTTTTTCGGGCGACATCACAACCCAGTGATGAAAGCCTTTTCCGGCAGTTGTTCGTTACCGAACTGTCATCTCATTTGCACCTTACGGAAACCAAGCGTATGCCTTACCACAGTTGTATTAGGTATCGGTAGGTGAAATAGAGTATTTATCATGGTCGGTACATTGCACTTGAGCCTACGATACACAATCAACGTAAAAACGTGACCGCTCAACTGAGACTGTATATCAAAGGATAATTGTCACGTCAGATTATACGTCTCACTATTACAAGAGTAACGCATAATTGATCTCGTTTATCAATTCTAGCCATAAAATGACTGACAATATAGCAAAACACTACATGCTCGTCTCAGAAGCGCTGACTGTGTCTGGCCGACATCGCCGCGCATGCAGATTTAATTCGAGGAAAAATTATAGGACACTTCATTTATATGTTGTCTCAGTAATGAACTCCGATATAGAAAAAAAAAAAAAAAAAGGAAAAAAAATGTCGAAGGCTCTGGTTTTTACTACTAGAATCAAGACATCGCTTGCTTCGATAAGTACCTAAATGAATGTACGCTAACACAATATTCTCGTACTTTGAAGTGTTCCAAATGTCGACGAAAACGGATCTGAAAGAATGCATAATTGTCGACCGCGATGCGAAACCATGTAAAGGAAATGAATTATACTTGGAGTGTCGACATAAAAGACTAACGAGTACGTTTGTTGCGGCAAGGCTTAATTTTTCTGCTTCTTCCGTACTTTGTAAGCGCGACATGGCCATGTTCACTGGGCACAAGCCGCTATGAGATGATTTCTTACCCACGATGCTAAAAGAAAAAAGCTAGCTCATTTCTTTCGCTGTCAACAAAATATTACTAAGCAAAAAGCTTTCAACTACGCTACACATGTCAAAATAATGTAGCGTTATTCAGGTGCACCTATCACATGACCTACACATGGTGTAACAGTCAAGCACCGGTAAAACGCCCCCGTTAATTCTATTGAAAACGTCAGCCTTCCTGTACGAAAAATGTACGTAACTGACGCGTCCTAACCATTCGAGACCAAGCCTCATCCAAACAGCACCGTTTTTTCTTCTGCGGAACGAGTGTCTATTGACATTTATTTCGAACGACAGTTGTCTGAATCGGATGCCAAGCTATGGGGCGCAGCATTACCATTAAAAATTCAGAACCTCCTCGAATACGAAGCGCGAAAGCAGTCAACAGGCACATAATGTTATTTGTTCTGATAACATCGGCGTTGACGTTAATCCCCGTCGCACACACAGATGCACTGGTGATTATCTTTGAAAGTCCTATTATTCATCCGGTTTTTGTTGATGAAGGGATGATGTGAGTTCAGTAAGAACGGAGCATGTCGCGATCGTTTACCAGGCCTGGATTTCATAGTCGAATCGCCTACACGGCCCTATAGGACCAAGGACAAAAGGCACAGTACCGTTATAGAACGCGAAAGATGAACTTGCTCATATCTCATGACAGTGTGAAAATAGCAACTATACAGAGATCGGGTTGAACGATTGTCAACCTTAGACAAAAGCTCACCATGCGCTTATAGAGCTTATTTGTACTTGGCATAGGCTGAGCAATTTGTATGATTAATGTATGCGTGTACACAAACAACTGAAAGATATTTTGTTTACTTTTCCGGAAGGATATGAGAAATCGGTCTTCGTTTTGGAATTTGCCGATTCTGGAAGAGATAACGAGTTGCGTCTTTTCGCACTGAATAAACTAACTGGTGCCGGAATTTCTGGAAAACGCTCATATCTTTCCCAGTCGTTAAATAGCAAACGTAACATAGATAGCAACCATATCAAGCAGCCCGTCGCAGCTGTGCTCCTTAGCTAACACAACAGTCCCAACCCGGGGACTATGGCAAGCAACTTAGTTGAAGACAAATTAACTCCGTGGACGGCTAACAAAATCCCATTAAAGTATTGATTATATATTTTTATATGTGTTACTATGATTTTTTCTCTGCTATAGCTGTGTGCTTGCCGTGGACATCTTTGTTGCGTTTCTCACGTTGTCTATGTTCATCTTCGTCGATCTTTAATCGTTGCATTTTAGCTGGCCGAGTCGGGGTGACTCTCTCGTGGCTGTCTGTGTGCGCGCGTGTGGGGCCGGCGGATGGGTTGAAATCTATTTGACTCTCGACTGCGGCCGTTTTTTCCCGGTACGCGCTGCCAGTGGCGGTCTTGGGAGCCGCACGCGGCCCACGGCCATGCCATCGTGAGCTGCACGCATGAGAGAAACCACTGTTCTCTTGGCGTTGAATGGTTTGGCAGAAGTTGGAGCGCCATAGTTGCATAGCGACCGGGTTGATCAGACCGTGAGAGATGCCTGGGCCGCAACCTCGCCGCTTTCTCAGGCCTGACAACAAGGATGGCGGCGCCGGAGGCGACAAGCAGTCTGCTGAAGTATTAACTGTGGCTGACCATCTGGCTGCATCTTGATTGCCTACCGGAAGCTCCACCAGTCGAGTGCTAGCGATGTTGCCTGCGACTCGTTGGTCTTGCAAAAACTGTTTAGCCTTTGTTTCTCTCTATTCTTTTTGTAACTGTTTTTCTTCTATTGTCGATACCGTCGCCATCGACAGTGTCGCGGCGGTCCCCTTTCACAGAGCTACGTCTGTGCAAACGGATCGCCCGGCGCTGATCAGTGCTCGACTTGGGCCCAACAGGATACAACGGTTTGCTCTACTATCCATATAATCAGCAGATCCATACTGTTCCAGCGGATAATGTGGTCGAGATACAGCGACGCAGCCCCAGCCCAGCATATCTGCATAATATGAAAAGTTTCACATTGTGGTCTGTTTACTGCAGACTAATTGACACACTGTCCACAGCAGTATCCGGTATCAGGAAGAAAGAACGGAATAAGGCACGACCAGCATGTCGTTAAAACGATCGATACTGCTGACGTTTCTGTTCAACACTAATAGGTTTGTGCGTGTGTTTCTTATCCCCCCCCAGCCGCCAGTTCTCAGGCACACTTTCCCCAAAACGGAAGACGGAACCGAATTCGGTTCTCCTTTGTAAAAAGAATGATATCGAAAAAATACTGTGTTTGTGGCACACACGGCTGACGTATATGTAATAAAATGTTGACTGACTGACTGACAATTTAAATTTTGCATTTGAAATTATCATACTTCCAAATCTAGCACTGCGAACACGTACTGCTCAGGCTGTGCAGAATTAGCTATTCGAAATAACTTTTTTTTCTTTTGCCTTTCGCGCGCTGGAATGGGTACATCACAAGCATGTCCAGACTACTGAAAACGCTCGAACGATCCCCAATCCAACGCGGCATTTTCGATCGATGTACCCATAAATCAAAATCAATACCCAAATAAGTTACGATCTAAAACTGCCCGCGCCCATGGATATGGGCAGTCGCTGATTGCAGTTAGCAATTTTCAAAACGTCGCGTTCGGATGCCGCCGGCCGAATCATTAGGGTTATGCTATGACAATTCTTTTTAACATACATATCCATCGAAGAATATATATCGTCGCACCATATAAAGTAATCGAGGCATTACGATGTCGGGGCGTTGCTGGTTGGTCTCATCAGATTCATGTAATCTAGTCTAGTTTTTAGGCTGTCTGCTTGATATTTATCATAAACATGAATGAAAAAAAAAATACAAATATATAAATAAAGCTCATGTTGTTTGTAAACGTTTTCAACGGCCAGTACGCAGCGCAGAGTACATAGGGACTCTCACTTCTATTTCTCTAATCCCGCGTACCTCTTTTTCTCATTCTTACTACCTTTCCGTTTCATACTTTTCTCTTGCGTTCTCTTGTCTACGATCCTTTTCCATCTTTCCCGTCTTTAATTATACATCTATCGATGTGACCCATCGATTTTTCTGGTAATTGGCGTTACTAATCGGCAATGATTTTATGCTTGTTTATGGCTTCTCTACAGTCATATAAACATAAAAACATACCTCTATATAAACGCCATGAACAACGAAACAAAGGCCGCCTGAAGACTGGTAAGGCCAGCCACACGCGACGCTATCACGTGCACTTCATCCACACACAGATACAGCTGCCCTTGCTATGGCTGGTTGGTTGTGGTCGTTGACGCTGTAGCAATTGTTATTGTGATGCCTATGTGCATTCTATCTTTATGACATATTACTTATCCGTTCGGCTGACTGCTGGCCTGGTTGGATGTCACGCCGTCCATTTGGTATTGTGTTTGTGAGTGCGTGCATCTACGTGTATGCGAAAATGTTCATCCCTTCGTAAACATGTCCTATTGCAGGTCACCCACCGCGTCCAAACACTGCTTGTCGGATGGTACTCAAATTGTAATGGCTAACATAGAAGCAGCAGCGTCAGCGCCACCACTAAGCCACTGATATTTTCTAAGACCGGCCGCAATGTCGATAATATCATAATAATAATAGCTTTGTAATCATGGCAGCAATGTCGGTATACTAATAGAGCAGATAAGGCGACGGATAGAGCTATGGACTGAGACTGATCGCGCAGGCCAACATTATCCGCTCTGATGCCGCGCGCCGTATCGTGCCATCTGCTTTGAATATGTTCGTTTGGTGAAGAAAGGAACGCACGAACGAACCAGTTAAGTAGATGGACTTCACCCGGCCACGTCTGTCGATGGTCTCGTCAAATTGGCCGCCGGTGTGGCCGTCGTATTGTCGCTTTCGCTTCGCTACTGCATTCTGCACCGCTTCGCTAATTCTTCCAGCCAGATCTTCTACAGGTAAGTCGGAATCAGCATGTGCAATGTGTACTCTATGTACTGCTACTACCGGCTCCGCCATTGCTGCTTATATTATTCTGTAATTCTGTGCTTTGTCTGCATCCGCCGCTCCCAAAAGCCATGCTATATTGTACCCCGTCGGGATCCCTTCGCAGTAACAACAGCAGTAGGAACGGAATCAGCTCACGGTAGCGGCACAAACAACAGGGCACAACGACAATAGCAGCCATTTAGTTAGAGGACTGATTAATGGCTTTGTAGCAGAAACAACAATAACAACAGCACCAGCTATGGTAATGGCTGACGTGGTGATGGCGGTAGCTCGTTTCGGCATCATGACCATGGTGGGACACGTAACACAGAGATAGGAGAGGCCAGTCTGCAAAATGGCCACAGCCCAATGTGAGTGCTAATGGCCTTAGTCGAGCTCTGTTTCCAGCATAACACGCCGAACACACAGACAGCATCTCGAGTTGATCACTCCCGAACGGACAGAACACAAATGCATAGATATATACGTGTCTAAGCAGCAGATAGTTTTTGGTCGACATACATCCAAAAACGTGCGCGCGAATAGACTGAGCCTCTTACTTCATTGCCAGCAGATTGTGGCAGTTCCGATACACTTGCGCCGTAAGCAGTACGTTGGGGATTCTTGCTCGTCAATATCACTCTTGCACATGTGTGTACACGTCGATTTGTTACAGATGCAGTGGGTATGCGTTGAGCGTAGCGGCCCTATGCAGAGCGCTCAATTAATGACCCCTTTTTTCTTCACAATAGAGGTACTGATTTTTCTTGTCGCAGTTATTCGATAAAGTGTGTAAGATCTACCTGTCGATAAAAAACCATACTCCTGTTGGACTTAGAAGCGCAAGAGCAGGTATACATATCTATACAGGTGGACTATAAGGTCTAAAAGGCACATATGTTTGCTACGTTCTATGATTCGAGACTAGCACTTCGCCAGTCTGCTGACAACAATCCAGCATCTGTGTCCTATTTTTTGTGTGTCTTTCTGGCTTATCCTTTTTGCCGCTGGCGTTTCCATCGATATCCCACTACAGTCGACTTAATACAACAATAATACTTGTAAAAATGCGCTTGTATGAGCTATCGATATAAAACATTTTCGTAGATAGCTTGCAATTACCGCCACACTCTGACTCACGCAGAGAGAAAGCGACGTTTGAGACCCTAGTTTGACCGGACCGCTAACAATCAGACGCAGCATTTTCGTCCATGTTTGTTTCCCTTTCTTCATTTCGTATGGCTTTTTTGGCAAACGTTTCTGTAGGAACAAGACTCGCCTTATTGCGGTTAGCGGCAGCAGAGTTACTAGCACTATCGTTGTCTGAAAAATAAAAATAAACGATCAATATGAACTTGATCGATTCGATCACGATTATTCGAACGAGATTATTGATTCGATACCAATTCGAAAAACGATAGAGAAATAAAGCTAAAAAGAGTCAATGGCCTACCAAGTTGCGGATGTGTCAATACGGTATCGTACGACGCTGCAGCATCTACGCTTTTTTTGCTTTCCCTGTGTGTACGTAGTATATGTGTAGTAGCACAGTAGTGTAAGCGTACGCCATCGAATGGGAAAATGGGCGACTGATGCCGAAATAAAGTACGACGATGGGAGAACATGCGGCAAATCGCATGACGATTACGTCTACAATCGGCCTCAAACGTTAAAGCGTGTCGAAACTTTCAGATGAACGCGGATATGCGACACCGAACGCTTATCCTCCATAATCACCACGAGTAATGTTCTGACCGACGACAGGAACGGCAGCAGTTAATAGGATTCCGGCAACGACAAGCGCGGCCTCATCGTTGTGGCAGCATTATCGCGTTCATGGGCGTGCGTTGGGTTACTCCTAAATAAAAGCTATTATATTGTTATTATAAACGACGTTGTTGTTATTATAATTATCATCACTGCGGTTCAACACAAGTTTTTTCGACCACACTTTGGTTAAAAAGGAAACTATCTATCTATCTATAAGGTGTCTAAACAACGTATGTGTTGTTCGTACCTTTTTTTGGCGGCCAACGTAATTTTTTCCCATGTCGCCCAAACCGTTTTGCAAAATAAACAACGAACAGGAATACCATAGTAATAATAATGATTATGTAATTATTATTTTTGTACGAACAGACTTAGCATCCTAGAACACAGTCTATCGGAGCTTATCGTACATTATAGACAAATAGCGATATATCTCCGGGTAATAGCGGCAAACGTTTTCACGTCACGTGAAAAGCGCTTAAAAAGCACCCGATCCCAAAGAAAACGAGACGGAGCTTGTGTTTCCTAAAATATCCTCTTATTATCAAACTTGCCAATGGATAATTGTTCCACGAAATCCTTTAGTACATAGTATAATTTTTATACTTATTATACCTACAGATTATGTATATATATCAAGGCGCAAATAAGCGAGCTCAATTTTAAAATCAGTGCACCCTGAATAACAAATTCGCTAAGACAAACTCAAAAACAAAACAAAGCGTAGCCAATATATCATAACAAGCACGACGGTAAATTTCCATCAACCGGAACAAAGTCCTGAATTCGTTCGGCGTCGCCCCAGCGTTCGCCCTTTGCTTGGATATGTCGTCATGACCACGAGGGCCCCATAACCTGCGAATACAGAATCACAGACAGAATTCTGTTTTATCAAGCACAAAAAATAAATTAAGAGTTTTGTCCGTTTCAGCAAGGCGCTCGTGACCCGTTAGCGACAACGATAAATCGTCATCCATCACAAAAGTGAGAAGAGCGGACACGACCTCTTATTTTGGACAAAAATGCGCACTGGCTCCAAGACAAATACGAAGGCGCTAGTTAGTAGAAGGTGGTAAATATCGATGCAAAGGAACTGATTTGAAAACACATTTGAAAGGCCTATGCCAACCTTATAGGTGAGTATCCCAAATGTACCGTAGTATAGATAGAGGATTAAAGCTATGCACCGTGCAAGGAAATAAAAATAACATCTAGAACCTCGCACAAACGAAGTAGCAATGAAATCAATCTCACCTTTGAACTCGTGTAATTGTTAGTTCGTCCAGGAACTCCCGATGCTTTGGTTTTTCCACATCAGCATGTAGTTCGAATAAAATGTCATACTTCTAATAAAAATAAATACGTACGAAGTTAAAATAAACTTGTGCTTGACGCAATTCCGTACTAACGTTGAGCGTATTTATTGAAGTACAGCACTAATTAAAGCGTTGCATAGCTGGAAATGGTTTCTGTTATGATTCTGGGACCAGCAAATTGGAGCTCTATCATATAACATACCATAGAGGTGACGCGAGCGGGTTGAAAATAAAAATACAGTATGAATACATTTTGTGCTTTTCGGACACATTGGTTAGACATAAAATAATATCTTCTGAAATATATTATCGTTATAATGTCTTTATGCTGATTTTTGTCGATACGAAGCAATTTCAATTTTTTTTCTTTAAGCTTAATATATTATTGAATAATATTGGCTTGAGGTAAAACATTTGTTCACGTCTGGCCCCATACGGTAAGTGTCTGAAACAACGGACTCAGCTTATTCCCTGGGAATCATAATAGTAGGGTCAGCCGAATTGGGACTCTTGGGATAGTTATGATTTGTTTTAGTTCACTTTTATGTAGAGCATTACCTTCTAACATAAATGAACTGAATTTCTACAGATTGATGATCATAGACAAACAGACCTTTATTAGTTCCATTGATTCAATTATATGGATAAATGTGTATTAAAAACTATATATCTGATACTCGCCATAGGTTGCTCTAGAGGCACATTAGCATGATGCAAAGAATGCCCTCGTTAAAAAACAACCCTAAATATATATATATATTTTTTTAATTTTAAATTAAACTACTTGTTATTTAAAAATGTACTGTACTTCCCAACTAAATCTTGAAATTTGGCTTTCATTTATGTAAAGCTAGAAACTAATTTTGCGTCAGAAAATTTGACATGTGAGGAGGAAGCTATATATATAATTTTTCTGGACTATTAAAAGTTACCTGAAAAAAAATTTATTATGTGAGCTAACTAAGTTAACCGAAGAGTATTATTTGTCCTTACTTGTTGAAGACGCCTATGTCCTTATTTAGAGATGAGCTACGAGGGTTAATCAAGCTGTCGAAACTTCTTTTAAAAAGCTATCAAATCTGACAAGTTTTTAACAACGACATGTGTGTGATACGATGAGTACGAAAATAATATAACTAAACTTTGATACATTTCTAAAGTTTCAATTTCATGTTCAATATTTTAAAGTCGCGATTTCATGTCTGCTCTGGTCCATATGGTCCTACCCCATGGTAATTTATAAATGGTCATGTAATTTGACCAACTGTTATTACCTTTATGAAGCCTACATAGCCATTAGCTTTAGAATAGGTGAAGTTACGATAGGAAAACGAGCTGATCATCTTGTTCCTTAATGATGCAGTAAAAATTGAACAAAAGAGTGAAAAGAATAATTTGCTATTCCATTACAGCTTTGCCTTTTGAGATTTGGACAAAAACAAAGTTCCAAAGTTGACTTTACGAAGTTCAAATTGACTTGTGCGTATCTGAAGAACTCTATTTAAATTTAAAATTACTCTTCACTTACTAAATAAAAAACAGAGTAATCTCATAGCCCGTGTCCTCCGCCAATTGATGTCGGTTGATTGCATCGTATCTTTCTCGTACGAAGAAGAGTGAAAACGTAGAATTCACAATTCCTTTTATATCAAGCCCAAACCGTTAATTCCGCCTTTCATTGATCATGTACCGTACACAGAAAGGGTCATAAGTCTTCTAACATAGTAATCCAACGTGAAATATATCTGATTCGAAGATTTGCCAAGAGAGCAATTGAATAATATACAAGCATATACGACCTGTCTTCCTCTCGCGAATTGAGACTACTTAAACATGTAGCTAAAAGATCGGCGCGTGACAACCGCACACATGAGAGGAGTACTTAATCAAGTGTATAAACTGTACTCCCGCGCGACGCAATCGCGGAATTACCATTAGCTGAAAGTGATGGTATCACCATCGCTGGATTGCTTATAATTTAATTCAAAATTTTCAAACAATAAACGCGTATGACAAAAAAAAGTAGATTAAGTTCTTTTGATTGTATACGATTTTAGGCTGAAAGAAGAGCTAAGAACAGTTTTTTTTCCAAATGACTCCTGATTCGGTCTGATCTTGCCAGAAAGCGAGCAAAAGTCGTGTATACTAATTACGGTTTAATTCGAATTTTTTCTATTCTGGCAGCAGTGTCGTTATCATCGTTAGCATAAATTAACTTGCATCAGACAATGGCGCACGGATTTCCCGGGTGATCCACATAGGTACACATTCATACCAACTGGTTAATCGATAAATTTTCATTAAAAAATTCGCATAATTTCGGATTAGAGTTGTACTGACAAATAGACGCAACGTCAACGACCGTCTGATTCAACTTCCAGTGTGTTTCGATATCTGAAAGCTATTTATTATCGTGGACTGCTGCTTTAAAGAGTTTATAGCACTCCATGAAAAGTTTAATGCCCCCAACGAGCTTCGAAAGATGTTCAATAGTGTAGAGCTGGTCAACTTAAACGGCTTAAGTTTTTTCCCAGATTTTCGACATAGTTGCTTACTATCGCTGGTAAGTGAAGGCTTGCCACATCACCGACCGCAGCTGATTGTTGTGACCAGATATCAGCTGGATCGGATAATATTTGTATTGACCCATCACCGCTTGCATTGTTTTGTTACGAAGTTAGCCAGCTCAAACGGGTGCTCATGATCTTTTTTATGTACAGCCTTTTTTACATATGCCTGAATTGTTTTATGCTAAAGTCGGCCATTGTAAAGAATGAGTTGCTCATTGATCGCTTCTGTACATTTTTAATCACTCGTGTTCTACAAGCCTTCCACACTGCCTTGAGATTAACTAATCCAAACTATTTCAACACGTTAGTGTGTCTTAGAGCAAGTACCATGCGAACATTACTTAAATGGGATAATCAAAGATAATAAAGTATGCCTTCATACTGCTTATTGCTGGAGAAACTACAGAACCACGAAGTCATTTTACAGCGAAAATGATAAATAAAGACGATTTTTTAACCTCGATTACCTGTATCCCTGGTAAAAAAGGAACCTCTGACGCTCACCATGCTCAAAATAAAAATAGGACTTGTGCAAAAAATACAAACCTCAGGAGCTACGTACCTTCCGGTTGCTGTTAGGTACATTTACGAGTGTAAATAGCCCGCAGGATTACTTTGACCATTCTTATAATATGATCAATAATATACTACGCCCTTCGAATTCGTTTCGATTAGATCTATTGCCAAAGCTGTCTGTCTCTTTCATATTTAAATCCGAATGGCGGGTTCGTAAGAAACTATTCAAATAATTTTAATGCAAGGCCGTAATATATAATGGTGTAATGAACAGTAGCTCAGTGTAAACCATAAGCAATGGTCTGTCGTGAATGTGTCGCGTTGTAGCATAGCTGCAACAGAACTTATTCAGAAAAAGAGATTTATAATGTCCAACACAAGTCGAAACCAGTTAACCAACGCGGAATTCTTCACTCGCACTTTTTGAGGTAACCGGATGCGCAAAAGTCGCTCATAAAAGAAATGAAAAGTTTCTGGGCGAACGCGCCCGAAAGGCTCAGGAAGGAGCATGAGTGTGTGCCATGTCGATGCGACAATTGCACTAGACCTAGGTGAACCTATGCGGGTGGCTCGGTCTAACCGAGCTCGTAGTCCGTCATGCTGTAGTGTTGACAGTGAGCATTATAGATGAATTCGGAACACTCAAGGCCATTGTATTATTTTGAACCCAAAGGACATGCGCCAGTGGCATGGCACATTGCCGCATCGGGGCAAGCGGCGGTAGCAAGTTTGAACAACCGGGTCACACATCGCCTTGGTAATAGTAAATGAAAATAATAATAAATGTACAAATATATGAGTACCGTGGGGCTCTATGGGTCAAAACTTAACGCTATGGTTAGAACACCCGGTGGGTGCTACGGTAAAGCAAAAATTACACCAATATATTTGTTAGTAGCCTTTTTTGTGATCTGAATGATTTGCTACAAGCTATATATTTTGGCGAAAATATCAGAAGATCACTATACCGTTGGTCCATATAACTCGACTATGTAGGATCATATGGGGTAGAAGTGGGGTTATATAGGCCACTAATGATTTTGTACGAGAAAGTCCGTCCAACAACAACAATAGATACTTGGCCAAAGAAAGCAGTGCTCTCATTTGCTGCCAAGCTACACGGGTTGTTTTAACATGATTCGTTTGCCTATCTTTACATGAAGTTTTGCCGCGCAATGTGAAGCCAGTGTTTGAGGCGTGAGGAGAAACAACAGCAATGCGTGGATCGTTTTCCAAAACCAAATTACTATCTGCATGATTCTGGAGTAAATCATTACTAATGGTAAACTTTAATTAATTATTCCTAATTGATTAACATGTCGACAGTATTGTTTCATTTGTGGGTCCGAAGACACAGAACTGACCTGTACTCTTGAGCCAATCAGTTCTTTTATTCTCTCAACAGATGGAGCATATTCGACATTCAATTTATGTACGTTCGAAATGGCACAACGTAGTACGTTTTATTAAACGTAACTTACTTCTAATTTCCTGAGACATTCTATAATAGTTCTAAGAAGTTTTACAGCAGACATCGAGGACAAAAAAAAAATAAGCAGTTATCTTGCTAGCCCATCATTTAACAAAAGATCGATGATCTGATAGTGTCAAAATTTAAAACCAACTTTGTCTTGCTTCAAAAAGTGGAGTGGCCCATATAACTTTACCTTCACCTATATGTAACACTTTTCACGTTGTCATTATTAAGATTTTTGTGAATGGAAATGATTGATTTCTATGAAATAATATGATTCATATCTAAACATTCGTCTTTATCGTTGTTTTTGTATGTAGGTATTGCTAGATGTTGATCTGTACCGTTATTATGTTGAATGATTGTAGTACTGTGGGCTTAAAACGTACTTATTTTTACTGTCGTTTTAACGCACGTACAAATGTCAAAGATGAATATTACATCATCTCGAGAAAAAGTTCCTTTACTACACGCTAACCCAATAGGCGCTTTGTTGTCAGATACATACTGCCCAGGATACATGCGTAGCACCTTGAAGTGACATTTCATAAACGCTTTCTTATTGCATTTGCGAAACCTATAGACTACGTTGAGCGTCCTAACAATTTAGGTTACCCTCTAATTTACCGCAGTAATGCGTACAACAACAAATACAGGTCCATAGGACGTGTTGCAATGATGTGATGGGGAATACTTATAGATGTGCTACGCTTCTGTGAAAAAGAAATTAGGGATCAACACCATCGAGGAACCTGAATTAAATGAGCTAGAACATCAACGATGAACCCTTGAAGGTGTAAATCAGGTATTTAGGATGGCACTGGGGTGAATATACTACAGTGCGCACGCCGCCAAATTACGCATGTGTACGAAACACTGCCCTTTGTTCCCGCTTTTCCTGAAAATTGTGTTTTGGAAATATCATTTGGCTTCTCGTCTCTGTCACTAATAAACATTTCGTCTGAATCAAGTCAGGTGAAACCTGTAATTCTCCCCCTCTTCCCGTGTGGGGTAATATGAGACCGGGAGGTTTGCGCCTAAAATTGTTAACTTAGTCCTTAGTTAAAGAAAACATCTTCACAAAGCTCAACTCGATATTTTTAATTAGTATATTTTTTGATTATCGAGCTACCAAACTGCTTGAGAACAATGCAACGGTAAAACAAGGATAGCTGATGTCGTTTTTTCGGTACATACACCACTTCTACAACTAAGCAAGATTCAAAGGTGTTATTTATTAGAAATTGATTTATTTCAAATTTCTTAATTCAAAAAGGTTTTTATGATAATTTTTTTTATTTATAACATAGGCAGTTGTTAGTTTTATTATGTATTAAAACCTCTATTTCAAGAGAAATTGTTTAGTTTTAGAGTTTTTAATAGGGGCAAACGTTGTCCTGATGAATGAGTTTTTTTTGCGTATGTTTCGGTAAATCTTTTAAACCAGTGCCATTTCAATTAATGACACTTCACGAAGACGCTAAGTACTGACAAATTTTCATCTAGATGTCTTGGCAAATTCGATCTTACTATAGCTTTCGCCTCGATGTTCGTCGATATCGAGAAACAGGGTACTGCTTGAAGGACCGACTAATCAACTGAACGCTTTAAACGCTCAGGTGATCTTGCCAATTTCGTAAAGCTGAACTTGAGGTTCATAAAAACGAAGTGTGCTTAAGAACGACGCATGAATATGAAACAAAGTTATTCAACAACTTTAATGAATTTACCAAACTACCTTTACCTCTAGTGCCCTAAACCCAAGAAAGGGGCTTAGCGTTTAACTGACTACTCGCTTTCTCATATGGCCCGCATTCTACTTTAAATGGCTTTTCTGATTAAAGAAGATTCAAGTTTATTAAAAAGTTTATATTTGCCCGCCGACTTAGCTCTCTTTGGTCAGCTTTAAAAGTCACAAATAAACGAACTTATCTTATAGGCATGAAATACCCTTGCTGGTTCTTATTCGGGTTTTTGTCGTCTGCTAGCAGTTAGTTACGTAGAACTGGTCTACCAGCACCCTTTCAGTGTATTTACTACTTATTGTGGTGAATGCGACGGCGCGACAGTATCTCGTTCTCTTGGTCTATGGTGTTGGTTTCTTCAGTGTATTACGATCGTTGCCGCCTATTTAGTCAGTACATTATTTTGTCGTCTCAAAGTGTCTCAGGATATACTACATCAATGGAGTTTGTCGTCTGAGCATTGGCGATGCGGGTATCATCCCTAAGGTTGGTGTCGCTGTCAGCGCTGTTGATGCAGCTGCAACACAAGCGATCTCTCTCGTTGTGGTTGCCGATTCATAGAACTTGGTCCGATCGTCGTGTCAGTGGCGAACCGAGGTCGCCAATATTCGAAAATGGATGTAACGTAAAAGTTCGCTACAGCCGTCTGCGGCGTGCTGTGCTGTGCAGCTGTGGACGAGTGGCGACCGGTGCTAGATGGTGTTGCTGAATTTTGAAGATTTCTAACAAGACGGCTTCTGTTGCCGCCGCCAGGCGTCGCGTCAAGTAATCGATAAGTAGGTGCTCTCAAAATTTCACTCATTGCCGGTAGATCTCATCAGAGCATTGGTGACGTTTAACAAGTGGTTGATTGCGCTGCGAAGCACTACAGATATGGAGAGCTTTAATTATTTATTTGTGGTCGAAAGTGTGTAACCCATCAAAATGCTAGCAAACTTTGCTAGCCTAACAACACATTAATTAAAGCAATTTCTGAATAAAAGTGCGATTAGACTGATTGCAATTGTATAAAAGTAACTGGTAGCGAGGAAATTTAGAACAGCGTTTTTTTTGAAAACGTTAACTACCGGGGTATTTTTTGTCCGCAAGTTAATAGTCTAGTGATATGCCATTGTTCCATGGATAGGCTAGTCGATTCCTAGCCACAGTGTCATACCGGCGTTGCACCGAGGTTGCTGTTAATCGTTACGATTATATTAATAAATAGATCTGCTACTGCAGAAACCACTTACTGTAAGTAGCCTATATTTATTTATAATTTATATGGAAAATTAACAACTCTGATTCAACTCAATAACAATAACCTTATATAATATAATTAACTACAATATATAAACACATTATTTATTATTTCACAACAACATAAATCTAGCTGTGTATCTCTGTGTACACCGGAATATAAAAGCATATGTGTGTATGGGCCACTGGATATACAAATATATGCATCGATATTTGCTGCGATCTGGCCTATACCATTAACTTAAAAATATATTTATCGAACCTTTATAAACACGCTATACTACGTGTATAGGGCAGTAGACAATAACGAAACATGGTCGGTCATCTGTATAAGCAAAAGGTTAAAATTCGGTAGTTCATGAGACCTCCTAAATTGTATAGGCACCAGGCAATCAGCATGACTGTGGTAAAATTCTTCAATCCAGTCTATATACCTTTTCCGGTACACTCAGCGCTCGAAACGTACAGAAAGACTGTACTCAATTTTTTTGTAGATCAATGTTACTCACAGATAAAATACTGAAAAATATAATTTACCCCAATGGCTTTTACTTGTAGGAAATAGGACGAATGTTCTACTGCGAAATCTTATAGCCAGCTCTCACTTCCTTACTTTTAGAGAATGGTATTTCCCTTGCTTTCATATGTTTTGTACATATATATGCTGACTTGTTTTTGTCCTTCTCATAACATAGGTTCGATGAAATATCGCGATGGCGGCAGAAACCGACGGTACATGGCAGTCTGAATGCATATTGCTGCGCCCAGGTGCCAGTGGCCATTTTGGAACTGTTGCCTTGGTCCGTCGAGGAGAACAACGTATGGTGCGTCACGTTCTGCATCGCGCGACCAGCGTTGAAGATCGGTGGCAGCGACTACGCGCACTTCAATTTCCGTCACACGTCAACCTTGAGAAGGTTGTGCGAGTATTCGTTTCGCCCCAAGAGATCGCCATTTACACGGAACATTCCGGTGATTTGACTTTGTTCGACTTTATCCGTGGCTATTTCGAGCCGATGGTCCCCGAACCGCAGGTGCTGAGATGGATGTGCCACATCCTAGATGGACTACAATTTCTCCACGTATACGGACTACAGCATGGTAATCTTTCAGCAAGAAACATCTTGTTAATTCCCGGTCATTCAAAGCTTCTTCGTCTAACCAACTGGACCATGTCTATGTTCGCACAACGATCGGATTCACGCAGCGACCTTGAATCCCTTGGCTCAATTTTACTCGTCCTTATAACGCTCAATTCGGCTTTAGATGGTCGCAGTCTCCCGCAGGACACCGTGACGTCATTATTAAGGAGTGGTCAGGCGTATTTTTCCGACTTCTTACTAAACATTACGCATGACCTCGTCACGAACTCGATGGAAAGTGTCTCGTACTTACGAGGTCTGATGGCTGCACCGGATGATTTGTTATACGGAAGTCAGCCAGACATGCCCTCATTAGAAGGCGATCAACATATTTCGCAGGTGGATGCTTCACCGGTTCATCGACGAGAGCGGGCTCGTATCTTGCATCAGCTTGCCCTAGAAGCGGCTCGAGCGTCTCATGGAGCAGTACCAAAACATCCTAGTATGATTGTCACCTTTTTCAATCTGTTCAAAATTTCTATAAAGAGTTGGAAACGTGTGCTCAAACGCTTTCCTTTCGTTTCAAATAGCTTCAACGGTAATTTTGGAAAAAGCGAATGGTATGCGGGTGATGGTGTGGGAAATTCGGGTGCTTTATTTGGCAGAAAGTTAGCCCGAAGCGCGTCCTGTCCAGGACTATTTTTTCGAAAAGCAAATATCTTTCAAGTCAATATTACTGAAAAGGTCACAGGTTAAAAGAGCTACTGTACCTGAATGGTGAAAGGTAGAACCATTGCCATAGCAAAAGCCGAATATATAGCGCTTTCTTCTAGACCTGAACAAAATCATGTATAGGTTCAGTTTTTGCAGTGCTTTAATTAGTGTTTTATGTTTTGATACGGTGAGTTATATTTGTATAAGTTTATCAAAAGGAAAATAGTTTTTGTTAAAACTGCTAGTTCTTTGTGGATCCAGATCTGAAAGAAAAAAACTAACGTTGAAGCCAATACTAATATTTCAAGTGTATAAAGCTTTAGACCCAAAAACTCTACTCACTACTGTTTTGTGTCGCGTAAAGTAGTCTTTTGTTTTCCTTTAAGACGATATTTTTGTCTATTTTACTTTCGAAATACGTAATTTGTCTTCTCTGCAAAGCACAGAATAAAGGAACTTGCTGCTTGTCACAACGGTTTTTTAATATCCAATGTGATTTATGTTATATGTATAGTTTATACATAAGTACGAGTATATAATATTTATTTCCACCATGCGCTGACGTTAATACACATCTCATGCAATGACTTTTAGCCCTATTACATTTATGACTTCACGCTCACCGTTATTGTGGTAGCATAAAGATGTAATATTCACGTTAATTAACATCATGCCTGTTAATTCGTCCTCAAATGGGTACTTCTATTATTGTAGTCGGTTTGTGAAGATAGCAGAAATGGTCTAGATTCTTTACAACGAGGTGTTTGAATATTTGAATTTCTTATTTAAAAGTATCTGATGATTACGTGTCCTTTTGTCTCATTAGAACAGTGCACATATCCTTGTCGTAACGTTCGTATCCTTCAGAATTTATACCTGCATATAGAAACGTGCATTCACTTGTTTGTGAAAACCGCTATGCCAATGATATTAGGTACTAGACAGGATACTGATATCAACCGTTATTTAGACAACATAACAGTATATCGTGAAAACTAAGCGGAAAGTGGCTTTTTCGTAACTGCGTAAATTGTGAAAAGACTGCTTGGAAAATAACAATGCTGCTCCATGAGTACATGATGTCAAAATGAATTAACTACTTGAGATGCTGTAAAATCTTTGATGAGTGGTGTCGTTCGCGTTACCAATTTATATATAGCTGGTGCTACACGCTTGGACTATATAACGCAGGATAAGTCACGATCAGTTTAAGTGCTCATTTTATGTGGATCTGTCCTTGAAACACCCGGGCGAAACCTATGCAGACGCCGAATATTTAAAACCATGCGAAAATGTGTGGTCAGTTATTAAACTTCACTTTTACATGACAGTTTTTTCTACTTAAAATTCCTTTATTAAACTGAAGAATAATATGAATATTTCTTACATTCGCGTTTAGATATTTAAATCTAACTAGCGGTTACGTACGTAGTTTACTAATGCGGTACGTTCGCTCAGATGTTCCTCATGATCTGATAGGCAGTCAACAACGGATAAACTGTACCGACGAATGGCGATGTGAAAATGCAAACGTGTAGAAATTAGCTATGCTTATTGAACGAAACACATTAGCTTGAATTTTTTATCAACTAAATAAAAGAAATAGCTGTACAAGCTAAATTTGTGTGAAGTTTTAAGAATGCAATGATTTCTTGAGTATAATTAAACGGTACCCAAAGTATGTTTGGCAGTTTATCTATGAATCAATCTGTAAACGTGTTGCTATAGAGAGGACTTATTTAAATTCATTCTGCGGGTATGAGTCGTATACACTCAGATCAACGTAAAACTTTCAAATAGGTTTTACACTAATCCTAGTTTTTGGTTCTTTTATTTTACTAAACGTTTTTTTATACTAAATGTTACTGATGAAGTAGCGAATGTAGCTTGCTCAGTTTGTTAATTACAGCGGAATTCTCCACTTTTTAAGCTATACTACCACTGTCTTATCTTACTCAAATAGTAAAAAATGTGAGCAGTAGATCTAGGTATATATATGTGAGTTGTTGTGATTACCCGTACGGTTAGCTTCAAAACAAAGCATTACTGTGGATATCAGAAGCGTAACGTGACGCTGTTCTTACGAACATCTTGTCACTATATATATGTAAATATACATACGTGTATCAGTAGTTTACCTAAATGTCCGAGTTTAGTGGCTCTTTCATGTATTTTCGATGCCTTCATGGGACGATGGATACAGGATACAGGATACACAAAGTACACGATTTTGCATACTGAGGTTTAATTGCCATGATATCATGATAAAAAAATCTTTATTTGCTTCATAAGGTACACCGAAAGAATCTCAGAACAGTAGAATTTTTACGAACTTAACATGCACTTTAATTTATGAAGTCTTTGTTAAATTCTGAATTCATTACTGCGTAATATACCTCAAAGAAATATTGTGATTAATTATTTGTGAATAGGCTTTTAAGCAATGATGTCTGATGAGGCATAATTTCTCATTGGAGTCGCTTCGGTGCAACTATATTTGTCAAAGAGCATTCTGAGAAGATCCGTGTATTTTCCGTTCATACTTATATATATATATATATATATATATATATATATATATATATATATCTTAGATATTTCTTTTGGATCCGTTGCAAGTTAACAAGAATATGTCAACAATATTCTAATAGCACAAATAAAACAAAGCCATTTTTTAAACAACCGTACGCGCTTTTCCTACTAGAAGAAGAATGGGACAGTATTGAGTATTGATATTTTTTAAATAGAATTAAGTTACCATCTGTGGCTTACAGGTGTGAGTTAATAATATTAGTTCATGATAATAGCAGCATGCTTTACTCGTAAGCCAATCCAATTTGATGCGTATCAAAAATAATATCAATTAAAGTGTTTTTTTAGAACACTCGGGTACTCAACAACGCACATTTCGCATTTTCGTTTCTTCAAAGCTAATTTTTTTCTCTTTATTATTTTGTAATCTGCTTATTGATTGCAAATCAAACTTATTATTATTCAAACTAAATGGTAGAGCCGATTTTCACTGTACCACTTGCTGCTGTATGGCTATGGAGAATAAATAAATAGAGGTACGTCGCATATAGACTTCGACCGCATTTCAAACAGTAAATTTCTATAGTAACAATTTAGTTGCTCATCAAATCCTCTACATTCATATATACCGCCGAACAAGTTGTGACGAATGATGCTTTAATAATTGAGTTTACACCAGAGCTTAGAGTGCTCTAAGCTATACTAGACAGTACAAAAAAAAAATTGTCAGCAGAGTAAATAGACAATATGCTTCCAGTGTGTTTACCACAGTTACAAAAAATTATAGATCAAACTTCCAGTTAAGGTTGGTTTTTTCCCTCTTGTAGTACAACTGTTCTTTTTTTCTTTGTTCCACTTTTCGTGTTATCGGCAGCCGCATCGTAATATGTTTATATTCTATACAATCATGAGCCAGCAAGATGTCAGGCAACCGAATAATTCCAGTCAACCACCGGATGTTCACTGAGGAATCATTCTGAGTTATACTTCGCTCTCTGCTCACTAGTGCACTGTTACCCAAAAAGAGCCCTTAGTGGCTTTTTTCAAAAGGGGGAAGTGAGACCAGATTATGTTCTGTGCCACCTCTTTCAAGTGAGCACTATTTTATGTCATAACCCTTCAGCTTATATTGAGCACTTCTTGGCTGAGTAAGGAATGATCTTGACAAATGATTTCAGTCGGTTTACTCTGTGGAACATAGAATATACGGGATACACCCAAGTGGCGACAGGCTGAATCACATGAAAACAGAAAAAAATACATTTATCTGCACTCGTTTCGACTCCATACTGTCCGGCTGGCCGAACACTTTCTTTATATAGATCAGCACGTATAGTCAAAATCTTTACGAGGGTTCGCTTGTCATTCTGTAGTATAGGCTTGTCGTTTGCATAGCAGTAATATAGGGCCCTATAGTGGCTTTAGCGTTGATTCAGACAGAGGACGTACTCAGATATTGCTACTTGAGACACTTCGTCTTGATGTTGTGTTTTTAGTATTGAGTAGTTTTTACTCAGCGGTGACATCATCCTCCAGTGATGGCTTCCGTAGAAGACCTACCTGACGAGGTAAAGTTGCGAATCATACATAGAAATATTGTTATTATTTATAATATGTCATAATAAATCTATCTGTACAGATGTCGGTATACGTCTCAGTGTGTTAAAATAATCTAGAGTGGACTCAGATGAAAGTTTCTCGAAGAATTTTACAGAGGAGAGGTATATAAACGTAAATAGCCCAAATCCCAGATAACTGAACTAATCCCCGCTGAATTCAAAGTATGTATATTACTGTTTTTTTGTCGTTGAAACAGATTTAAACTCAATTCCAAAAATATATCTTAGCTTTGCTTTCCTTATTTTTGGATATTCTCGATACCCTTAAAGTTTTTGCATCCAGGTGTGTTTTAGGTCTTAGGAAAAGGGAGAATCACGGCGAGTTATATCAGATGAATGAAAGGGTTTTAACGGCACTGGCTCGACCGAGTTTTTATGCAACAAAAATGTGATACGAGTAACGACGTGTAAATCAGAGAATTATCATGACTAAGAATCCGCACCCATTTTGGCGGACAGCATTATACGTTTTTCTTATAATTTTTCGTAATACCCTTTATGCTCCTTCGGAATGTATTCAAGACGCCTGGTTTCGTCATAATCGAAGAAGATTGCAGAAAATAGGCTTAGTTTTTACCATGGACTTTGTAGTAGTTTGTAGGTTGGGCTCATATTTGAAGTGATAAATGGATAAGAATAAACGTAATAGCCATACCCCCACGTGTCGCCACCTGTTATGACACGTGAGAGCAGGTTCTGCTCCTCTTTGAGCATGTTAAGGTTCTACATAAAAAATTATTGCAGGCGAAATAGTTAAATAGTCGTTAAAAATTCGGAATCTTTGACCCTATTTGTATCGTGAGCCTCCTTGAATTCGAATGATTTGCTGTAAGCATCCCTTGTTTGAGCTAAATAAGGTTGAGAAACGTGCTCTTATTCTCTTGCTTTACCAAAACCTATACGTTTTCTTAGCATTATAGACCAGTCCCAAAATTGTGTGAACACGTTTCTTATGTATCCCTTATATCCATGGACGCTGAAATAACCCAATCTTCCACATCTGCCACATGTTTTTTGTTATTTAGCTTTTAGAGAAATTATTGCTTTACTTGAGACCTGGGGATCGTCTGAACTGCGCCTCTGTATGCCAACGATGGAATGTAATTTTGTGCGGATCAAGAATGGTTGAAGATGTTCGTCTTGTTATAGCCGAGGGTGGGTTGCAAAGGGCGATGGAAGCCTTGCAGGAGTCTAGCAGGGCATATCCTTCTTTACGAATAGTTAATGGTAAGTACTAAATAACGGCCGCGCTTATTGTATCGTGGGGTCGCGTTAATTACGGTTTTATATTTTTACGGTATAGAAATATATTAACAAACGGTGCCGTAGTTAGTATGATCTAGCCAGAAGCTTCTCACTGTCTGTTTTGAGTTCTCGTTGTGTGAGACTGTTGTTATTTGGGTGCTGCTGGAACACATAAATGGCAATTACATTAAAATGTTGTATATTTGTCAACTAAATGTTCTTGATAGTACGCCATTTGTGTTTATGAATGTTTTTACACTTTTACTAAATAACTAACACAAAATTGTGTGTTGTGTAAGCTACCATAGTAAGGTCTGTAGGCTAGAGGCAAGCAGTGCCACATTGCGCCTTTGTGGATGTTTCATGTTTCAAGCGTTCCTAGGCACTCTGTATGACTTCAACGGATCGTTCTGGGAGCGTGTTGGTGAAAGTTTAATTGAGCTTCATCTCGATGATTGCGATCTCTCGGCACTTGTATTCTACGCGATCCTTCGGGCGTGCCAGAATCTAAAATCCCTTGAAATCACAGGTTAGTATAGTATACAGAAGATTTTACACTAAACGTTGTCCTATTTATTCGCTCTGTGTTACCGTTTTATTAATGCGCCGCTTTTATTGGAAACATTTTTTCAATACCAGAAGTGCTAATCTATTAGTCGTAGTTACCTGGATTACCTGAATAGTAGTTCACCGAATTTGAAGCCTTTTAGACAATGACAGAAAGGAATAGAATAAAAAAAATCGACTTTAAAAAGTTCAAATCACCAAATTAAGATGCTAAATTTTATTTTCATCTATCACTGCGTTTGTAGGATGTTCAAGTTTAATGATGTCAGACAGTTTGTTGCGTCCTCTGGAAAATGTCTCAAGGGAGAAGGTTCAAGAGTCGCTACGTGGAGTCCGTCATCTTTCACTGAAATCCAATCGCTACTTGACGGATGCATCATTTCACTGCCTACTTGAGTTAATGCCTCACCTAACATCGCTCAGTTTGGCCGGCTGTACTATTCTACAATTTCATCCAGCAGTCTTCAAACGCTTCCACACCGAAGCAATCGAATTCAGCACCACCGTGGTTACGTTTCAGAATGTACTCGCCTGTATGATGAAATGCAAAAGTCTATTTACCGCTCTCGATTTCAGTCAGACGCCGATTAACGCCAAAGCAATGGCCTACCTCGGTGAGTTATACCGCGATCATCTGGTCGAACTTCGGCTTAATCGATGCGATCAGCTGACGAATAACGCATTTTTGTCGATTGCGGAATGCCAAAAACTCCGTGTGCTTTCACTGGCCAGCACTTGTCAGGCTAACGACGCGCATCTTGAAGCCATTCTAAAGAAGACGGTGGATTTAGAACATTTAGATCTTCAGGGCTGCTACAGAATAGGAGATTCAGCATGCCACGCTATTTCCGGATTGAGAAGGTATGTTTTTGATTATTTTTAGCTATAAGGGAAACACAGAAACAGGAAATCGATACAAGCATCCCCTGTATCGATTTCCTCTTTCTGTGGATCAGTTATATCCAAGTCGACGCATTCGAAATACAACTAAGCATTACCTTATGTATGTCCTATCGATGTTTTTAAACATGTTTTGCCAGAACAAGTTATTCAGCAAGTCATTTAGTTTTCTAGACTACCTGAACGAAAGCGCGCGTATGACACCGCCCGCACACGTATAAGATACTGCTACGGTTATTGGTAATAAAAATTATAAGAAAAGCAAGTACAACAGACGCAACAAATAGGATCTTGTTTTTGCAACGCGTGTGGTAAGTTAATGCTAAATGGTCGAAAGCCTTTAAAGCTTCAAAGATGGCGTAATTTAAACAACCACATATACTCTCATAATGTAAGCCTGCAAGTATAAATTTTGTATAATTGTATTAGGTCCATATATTTCATGTGTTTTGTGTGAAACTACTTTTATTGCATTCAACAGAAAGTGCAGCTTCTAGATAATAAACAGCTTTTCGTTAGATTATAACCTCTTTTTGGAATAAACAAACATTCATATTCTATTTGTTTTCACTTGATTTTAGATTACGCTACTTGAGTCTGTATTCGTGTGCCGCAATCAGCAACGAAGCATTGAGCAGTCTACAGAATAATCACACGCTGCGCCATTTAGATCTGAGCTATACGAAGTGTGATGTAACGGTCTTCCAGTCCTTGACGGCCCTAACTCAACTGCGTGTCCTCAAGTTAGCAAATTGCCGGCGTTTGGACGACGAGTGTCTGCAGCTGATCTGTGATAATCTTCGAAAGCTTGAGGTGCTCAATCTTGATTACTGCCTCACATTTACGGACGCCGGTGTATCGCAGATCCATAAATTGTCCGGGTTGAGAGAGCTCACTCTTACTGGAGCCGTCGACATTACGGACCGAAGTCTAAACAGAGGGCTCGGTTCACTGGACATGAGGTTACTACAGCTCTGCTTGGCTAGTCAACTGACAGATGCGGCGCTCGTCAGTATTGCCACTCATCACCGGTCTCTAGAATTGATCGACCTTTCTGGGTGCCCGCAGGTATGATGGCAGACTTTTCAATAGTTTAACATTCATGACCGGATGCAATTTGGTTTAATGAACCGTAAGTGATTTTCATTAACTCAATGTTAGCTAGCATGATATGCTAGAGCTTTTACCTGAAATTTATATTATATAGTTTTTAGACCAAAGCTCTACTTTAGCTCAAATGAAAAAAAATAACTTTTTATACGAAGAGTAAATAAAGAGCTCATGTGTTACAACCAGAAGTGGACCTAGCCTGCATTTTAGTACAAAGATCGTTACACTCGCCTTTCTTTGCTAGCTTTTTGTAGCCAACTTTTAGAATGCTTATATCGTCAGATTATCGAGCTTGTTTTCTGCTTTCTTCGTCGTCCCTTTGTCCTACAAATAGTCTCAAGAAGATTCAACACTATATATATATATATATATATATATATATATATATATATATATATATATATATATATGTCCTCTTCTAATTATTTTTTAATTCTTAAGCTACATATCTGTATACATATATGTATTTTTTCTGCATAAAACTCATATAGCCCGATGCATATTAGTACAGTTGTGCGGACCCGAAACCATAAGCGCGATATACGACTCAGCAATGAGTCAATCAATCGATACATTTCTTTGGAGCAATACGTTTTTCTCCTATTTCGGCAGCTTGTAGAATAGTTGCCCGAAACACTTAGAGTTTCAGTATTTAAAATCGCTATAAAAGACGCAAGTATTCTTTCGGCTATCTTAATTACTATTTCTTGTTACGATTTTTTGGCTTCCGTTAAATTCTCTTCCGCTATCTCGTCTTGTCATTCCCTGCAGATCACAGATGTGGGGTTGATCTCGCTAATTCAGGGCGTACCTCGTCTTCGAACATTGCTTTTAAAGGGATGCCGTTCTTTAACGGACCGAAGCCTTCACGTGTTGCTGTCACATTGTCCGGTGCTTCGACGCCTACTCGTGGAACACTGTTCGATGTCAGAAGATGCCATTAATCTCTTCGCACACTTGAGGCCGACAGTTGATGTAAATTAGATTGAGATAATGAAATGGTAAAATGAGATTGACTGCACGGAGAGCTGTGTAACATGCCTCCTACATAGGATACATACGGCATAGTAAACTTATAACAGCTTTATGTTGCCATAAATGCATTGCTTCAGCTTGTTATAATATATACACTGTTATTAGAAACAGGGTTTTGAAATTGCCAGAGGCAACCAATGACAGGGAGCGCTACGCATTATCGAACCGTAGCACAGCGATTACTGATGCGAATTCAAAGTTCATCATTAACAAAGCTTATCTGTTCATCTCGCAAACGCGATAACTCCAAATTGTCATTTCAAACAAGCTACGCATTTTTTAAAAGCAACAAGTCGTTTTATTCACAGGTGATGTTTTCATTAACAGGAAAAATGGGTTAACTATTTCTACATGTATATACGAAGTGCTTGAAAAAAGTAGGTAAGATAGACTCTTTAGAACCGCCCATAACATTCAACCCACAGAATTTTGATTCCAGCTTAACTAGTGTATCAGGAAAATACCAGAAAGTATTTCGGTTCTTGAATACATATAAAAAATACATGTAGAACTTTTTTAATATTTTTTGGTACATGAAAGAGGGTGCCTCATTCCACAGTTTAGAGATTAACCAGTAGTTCCGAGTTCAAATTAAAATTTTATTGAGCTTCTGAAAAACTTCAGGTTTTATTCTTGCTGCTCTAATATTCCTTACATAACCTATACAAAATGCTCCGAAAGATCAAAGCCAGAAACTGGAAATCAATTTAATGTAAATATGAACTTACAAGATCTTAGGATATCAACTATTGCGCAATCCTCGCTATCAGCAAGTCTTTTATCAATCATATTTGTGAGTTTCCTTTATACGTAAGCGCGTAAAAAAGTCAATAATAATCGGCCACAATGATTTAGAGCGGCCATACACACACGGTGCTACTCTCTTCCTTGTTAACATAGTATATATGATAACGCTTTAGTTGTATTAGTAATTGATAATTCTAACCAATTAAGCAACATCAAATAGCTAAAATCGTTGTAACGGTCAACAATAAGGGTTATTCCCATGAAAAAAGAAACCGTATTTTTAATGTAGGCACTTTAGAGACTTTCCTGCCTGACAGTAGTGTCATTCTATGTTATACTCTTAAATATACATATATTTTTTTATATATATATTATGTTTTTACAGTTATTATATTCATATTTTATTATATACATGAACTGTGCAAATTTCGTCGATGAGAACAGATTTTCTCTCGACAAAAAAGCTGAGCTCATCTGATGAAGTGAAATTATTTCCCAAACGTCATTCACGATCTATTCAGAAATATCATTCGTAAAGCCTGTGGCAAGGAATTTAGCGAATTTCACTTTTAATATTAAGATACACAAGTTATTATGCTAGTCGTCATGAAGCGTTCGTAAAAAATAGGTGCATAGCGCAGATAACAAATAGAAGAACAAAAAGTCATTTGTTTGTGTTTAAGACCTTTTATTTACCTCACTTCTACTTTAAACAAAACTCAAGCACTATTCTACTACTATTAGATATCCAAGAAATCGTCTCAGTCGCTCTATACTATCGTCGACGCTGCCGCACCCTTCTTTGAGCCGTATGGGTATTTTCATAGTCCACGAATTCTTGAATTTCGGTTCATTGCAACTCGAAAAATAAGCGTCGAATAACTAAAAATGAGGCCTACATTTCAGCTTCAAGCTAGATTTGCTTGTTACTTGATTGATTTAAATAGGCATTTCATGACGCTGCTTGCATGCCCTCAGGACGTCGTTGAAGCCCTAGAAGGCAAACGATCAGATTAGAAAATTGAATAAAGGTAACATCTATCAATCTGACATGCTACCGGCCAAACAAAAGAAATTACCAAGGGGATTTGTATTCTGTCCAAACCTTGCTTAGCAGACAAATAGCTGTGTCAGATGAATGATTAATACAGCGTAGGTTCAATAAGGTACCTGGCAAAGGGTGATATCATGCTGGTTCTTAGCGCACTCCATGAACTGCTTCATTTCAAGATAGCAAGGATCGTCGACAGCCTGTTGGAACGAACGCAACAGGATATTACAAATTAGTCAGTATATGCTGTGAGTTTTTTTGGATTATAGGTGTGCAACAAAGATCATTATTTATTGTTACTTCTAAAGAGAGGTACTGGCTGTAAGGCAAGCCATGTATTAACACCCAAGTTCGGAGACGTTTTTGTTTTCAAAATGATAACAAGCATATATTGCGACATGAGTAACGATAGATAGATAATAACATGAAAAATAGTAAATAAAGCCTTAGTTGTTATTACCGGTTGCTGCGAAACGGGCTGAGATGCAGCAGGAGCATCTGAGGACCCCCCTATACACGAAAACGACAAGATATACAACGCACCAAAAGTTATAGAATTCGCCTGTCTACAAATGAAAAGATCTAACATCATATTTCACAATACGTGCTATCGAAAAAAATATTGGACTTCCATATGGACTGCTGTAATAGAAAGCAGATAGAATCTATCCCAAATAAATTCAACCTACTAAACAATTATACACACCTCAGGGTGAGTAATTATAATACATACCAGAAAAAGCACTGGTCACTGCATGTCCAACAGTGTGACCTACTGCTGAACCCACAGCGACTCCAGCAGCTGTTGTGGCCATCTGGGCAAATAGTCCTGGCTGTTGGGAAGCCTGTGGCGCTGCAGGCGGAGCATGCGCCACCTATCAATTTTGTGATCAAAGGTAGAAAAGATAATTAAGCTATAAATTCGAAACTGATATCGCGACGGCAAAAAAACACTTTGAACCTAGGCCACCACGTGTCCCAAACGTTCAAGTAAACACGTTACTTGGTGTGCTACCACGGGAACAGACGTATCATATTTATCACAATCCAACAATACCTGAGTCTGAGCAGGTGCTAAGGCGGGAGGAGCAGCCTTTGCTGGTGGAGCCGGGGCTTGACGGCGCCTGAAAAATCAACCAAAAGAATGCTATTATTGTATGAAGGTAATTAGAAGTCACCCATCAAGACGTAATATAAAGTAGCGATACTAATGGCTGCACGTGCATGGTTTTTTCGACAGCGAATGCTAAAATTTAAATTGTTCTTTGAAGCATAATACATTAGCATCATCTAAAAAGAGAACGTTTTAGCTGGTCGAAACACGCTTGCATTGATTAAAACTAGTTAAAAGAATGAACACTGATCTCGGCTACTACTTATATATATTAGGATATATCCCAGGTAAGCCCTCACACGTAGTCATGGCTAAACGTTGTATAGCTCTTCAATGGAAGCTCTTTGCACGGCCGCTGTTAGCTAGCGAATGGTTACTCCTTCATAAAATGCAACAGGCTGACACAGGTCCTAACATTTATGCCTTTCTTTTCGTCAGTGTCTTTCTCAAAAGATAATTCGAGGCGTTTCCAAAAGATTCGAAACGTTGTTCTATAATTAAGAACAAAGTAGTTGATAACCGCAGCTCGCAACAATGAACCGCGGCTACTCGCCATTCACTCATACATAAGGTTGAGCTGGCGTAACGGTTCAAGTTGGAGAAAAAAACACCTCGAGACGCAACGGAACTAGCCTTTCTGAGGTCTGTAGACCAGTGCCCTCAAGAGCAGACTATGCAAGCTTTACAATCGGTTTTTCGTGCCTACCAGAAAAAGACTACATCAGCATAACATTTATTCGCGTGCTAACATTGAATTACATCGCATGAGAACGCAAAAAGTGTCTGAGAAAAAATTACGCGTAACCTAGCTTCTACTGAAGAAACGTTGACACGTTTCTATTTGGCAGAAGAAATGCTAAAAAAATAGTTCGAACAGATTGTAATGACTCCGTTTGAATTGAGAAATTACTCAACTCGAATTATCTATAAATTGCTTCGTACTGAGAAGAACGATCGACTTGTTTACAATTTTCGTATTCCCTTCAATGATGATGCAAGACAAATAATGCTATAAAACTAAAATTATAGCATTAGGAGCTGATCCTGTTCAATAAGGTTATCAACGACAACATAAATGTCTGGTAACGTCACAGAAATACTGTATTGGGTTATTCCTATTAAAATGGATTGAGAAACTTTTGTCAGTCCTCTAGCACATTCGCGTTAGCGTCTAGTGACGAAAATTCAATCTGAAGTATATAGTCGTTAACTGGAGTTGTTGTTTTACAGTACGCTATTGGTTGTACTAGCTATATCATCAAATAGAACAGGGAATAAAAGACAAATGATGATAATCACATTCGCTATTTTGAATAGCAAACAGAACGAATACGAAATTTAAGGCGGCATAGTGTAAGAATATCACTAATATTAATCCCGATGTCTTATGCAGTACAAATTTACAATGATTTTGTATGTTTAACGTCATTTCAATATGTAACGCGTGGAGTTGTAATACAAACAGTAAAACACAATGCCTACATAAGATTTATTTCTGGTACTGTAAATCCTACACGCCAAAATTCCAGTTCTTTAGAATTTCACGTAAGGTTTAACCATTGATTTAACGAGGCCAGTTGTATATAGAACAGACTATTCGAATGCCCAATATGGCCCACTGTATAGGTATATACCTGTGGACACGGGTGGGCATATCGAACAAACGTTCCCGAAACTTCTACACAGATAAAATCATATTCCAGTGTGAATTATTACGTACGCGAGCATTTTTTTTAGGTAAGAGAACTTTGTTAGATCAAACACATGTTCCCCTACACTGTAAATCAACCTGAAAGTTCATATTCTAATAGAAACGGTACAAAAGGTCAATTATATAGCTGGAGATCACATCATCACAAATGCCCACAACTTTATCAGTAGCCTTCGGAAAGCAATGCATACTTGCTGCAATAATAAGCCTTAATATCAGTTAAACATAAACCTACATTGGAGAAGCCGAACGACGTTGACGAGCCATTTCACTTCAAGAAAAATGCACGTTTTTCGACAACGGTGCGTGTTAGTTTTGAAAGTCACGGCGAAATGCCCGAAACTGAGCTCATAGAAGTCTATCGCTAGAATAAACTCGGTTTATATATTTTCGATTTCGAAAATCATCTAGCTGTGCTCGATACTTTTTGCAATACTGCTGTTTTTTCAGATTTTGTCAATGTTGCATTTTTCTTTTCCTAGTATTGTCCATTATAGCGTAAAGTGTATTAATTAGGAAAATCGTCTTTGAAAGCCAACCTTCTATACAACTACTTCGCCAGGTCCGCTCCAAAATTCAAACATGTGTTTGCACATTTACTTTAACGGTGATTAGTTCCATGATTTGAGTTTATCTGGAGGTAATAAGAAGACGTGTAATGTATTAAATATATATTCGTTATAGTAGTGAAGACCAGTCGTACTAATTCTGTGGTAATGATAGCTACTGAACGTCACTACGACTTAGATCAGTCTATTTAGGGTAATGTTTTCTAATCGACATCGTATACGATAAAACGAACTACTGCGAAAACAAACGGCTATTGCATTAGTGTTTATGAAGGCTTTTAAGTTATTTCGGGAATGATTTACCTATAGGCTGAATTCTTCTGCTGGGGCCGCGTTTGTACCCCACTTTTTAAGGTGCATATGGAAGAATTATTACAATAAGCTGTATCGAAACAGTTAATCGGAAATCAAAATTATGCGTTTTGCTGTAGGTTAAGAGTTACCCAGTTATGAGTTCCATTTAAGTTGTACTAAGAAAATGTCGCTTTCGGATTACAAATACATTACATGAGAGAACCGTGCGCGAAAATACTCATATACACTTTAGGTGTTTACGTTGTTCAGGCGTAGTAACGGGGGTAGGTTGTAAGAAACCAATGGCGCATCGCGTCTAAAAAAAGAAAAATTCAAACAAATGCGACACGCTGTTCTAAAAGAGTTCTAAACTATAAAATGCCACCATAGGAAAAGGAGAGATATAAATAAATGATATGTTTCCTAATCAAAAAGCAGTTCTGTGTTCTAACTTGCATTCCTGTAACTAAACTAAACGTAAAAGCTACAACACATACCATATCGTCACGAGTTTAACCCTAGGGTGTAACTCTACTATAAAGTACTTATATGAATATTTTGGATAATGAACGTTCGTTGCTTATTATTAAGTACTGAAAATTTTGATGTAGTGTGCACCCTTTTTTTGTCGGGATAGCGTACTATCGTAATCTGGACCTTAAGGCCGTGAAGCCTCGGGTTCTCGCACGGTAAGGTGTATATATCAGACTATTCCATCTAGTTTGCAAAAAAGTTTACGGTAATAATTTGTAATACCTTTTCAGCTTCCTAGTACGACATCATGTTCGCGGTTCAGCGTTGCGCTGTGAGGCGTTGTTTCAGCTTGTCAACATATCAACGCAGTATCGTAACAAACTCTCATAGCATCTCTTCTCAGTTCCCGCAGGCCAACTTTGCACACCAGACGGTTTCGGTTCTAGTCAGAAGTCTCAGAGGATATGCAAAATCAAAGCAACGCCAGGGTATCCATTTTTAAATGTGTAATTTACATTTGTTTTACTTGATAACACTTTCTCTATATTAAAGTTTAAGTTCGCTTTTGATGTACGCCAACAGCAAAATTCATAAATATATGCTGATGTTCTGCGCTACCTTGACATACGCTACGTTGTTTTATTACACTAAAATTATCTTAATGATGTACACTCACATAAGCTTTAAGCATTTAAAAAAAAGTTGTCTATATAAACCTCTTGTGCATCTAATAATTCTTTCAGGGTCTACTAGGCATTCATCGGCACGACCAAAAGTCGAACTTAGGGACGACGAATTGTTCGAGGTTATGAGCGTGCAGTTATTTCGAGATAGTATATCACGTGCGTTGCAGAATCTTAGCGATTCTTATCTCAAGCAGTTAACTATTAGCAACGCTGCTGGTATGTATGACTACGGTTCAGCTTTTCCAATTGAAAGCTATTCGCATTTAGTTGTTGCAGTTTTTACGGGAATATGCATGACTTTTATATAAATCAAATGACTATCTTATACATCCTATGACGTACTTAACATTTTTTAAGACTAATTCAATTTATTTGTATTTAGCCAACGTTGAAAGTATCATCGTAAACTTCGAAGGTGAAGAAGTTCAACTTTGTGAGGTAAATTCATTTTAAATTTGAGTGTATGGTATTATTAATACTATCCGTTTTTATCTTATAATGCTGACAAACGTATGCCGTAAACGTAAGTCCGATTTCACCAATTGGATCAATTCGGTTTATTCAGGTGGCACAAATCCAGAAAAAGCCAAATTTAGTGGTTCTACAATTTACCTCGTTCCCAGAAGCGATCAAACCTGCAATGAAAGCTATACAGGACTCCGGCATGCACGCCTCCATGCAACAGGAATCTACTTTCGTGTACTTGCATTTTCCGAAGTACGTTATGAAATACCCTGACGACAGATTTGCTATTATGATGCCTATGTACTATTCTATTTTTCCATTTTTATTTATTTTTATTTTATTTAACAGAAATTATCTTTTCAGAGTAACTCGGCAACAGCGCGAGGACATGGCAAAGAGTGCAAAGACTCTATTCCAAAAATGCAAAGATGAACTTGCACAGGTTCGTATGCATAGATATGCCTTACATATGGTTGCCTGCAGTGAAGCGACCTTGAATTGTATTATTCGTCATAGCGACGTTACTTACATATACATGTGAATTAGCTTCATGGTAACAAAAGCAATATCCTGCAATGAAAGAAACTTTTTTGAATAAAAGTGTTTATCGTGAACGCTTGTGTACCCGTCAAATAAGTACAGTTTAAAGCCTCATTGGTGGACATTATATTTAGTTTAATTTTCCTGCCATAAGACACGTACTTGTAACTGTATAAAACTGAGCTTCTATTTGACAGCATCGCGCTGAAGTGGTAACAGTTTTTCTTTGATTTACATCGGCAGGCGGAACGTCGAGCTACGAAGGAAATTCGAAGTCGTAAAGACGGCCAATCACAGGATCTAATCTACAATGCGCAGCAGCAGGTTTCTGAACTTATTAATGCAATATAGCACGCTTCCTGTAAAGCGATATTTTCAAATTCTACGAAAATAATCGGATTATTTAAACATGTTTTAAAATACGTGTGTCTGCATTTTTCTAATTTCTACGCAATCATTATTAATGACAAATATGATAATCATTTTTCCTGTTCAACCAATGATTCAAGTTTGCAACAAGTTTTTGAAGTAATTCTAAACGTACTGGATCCCTCTATTAAATGCTGTATTAGTGTAGCTAATGATCGGTCTTACAGCAAAATCTCATGTTTCAATTAAATAGGCTAGCCTCCCTTCTTGTGGTGAGTGATCCAGTTAGAAAAATCACACAAATAGCTGATAATGCAATCATTATTGACAAACAAAGTCTATTGTACTGCATGTTACTGACTCATTTCAGGTAAAATACGAAGTGGAGCAAACCGTGATTAAGGCTGAAGCAATGATGAAAACAAAGCAAAATGAATTACTTAGTGAAGGCTAACCATTGTCGGATTATTTCTTTACTTTGTCGTATGCAACGTAGAAAAACGCAGTCAAAAACCAAGACTAAAGTGAATAAATCAATCACTTTAGGCAGTTGAGAACGCTTTTTCAGCTGAGCGGATTATAACTAAAGACACTGCTCAAATAAAGTAGGTATACTTCTGTCCGAGTGTCTGACCACTCATGTCTATTGGTGTGTCTTGTGTTTGCATAAGACACTCTATTTCAAAATAAATAGGTTTTATTATGTAGCCGATTTGTGAATATCCACAGACTGGAAATTAATACTGTCTTTTAAGAAAAATGCTTATATTAGGAACACGTGTCACCTTAATATTGTTGTGTTACTCGGTAATCGTCAATGGTATCAATGTGCACTTATGTTTAGGCATTTTACTGATTATAGATGTTTGTCCGAAAAGATTTTGACGCAAAATAACATTGTCATCGCTTTTTTTAATGTGTAGAATATAAATAAAATGCGTTTCTACAATAGAACTTGATGATATGTTCGACGATTTTGTTTACCATTCTTTATGTACTGATTGTATCAAAATATTAATATTTAATATAAATGGAACTAAAAAACACTTATATTTGATAGAATTAGCGCTATCTCTAGCAATCTGCCTCGGGAATATATTGAGTTTTTGGAATATGTGCTATACAAATTCAGTATACAACAGTTCCAGTAAGTTACAGATACAATTATTGCCGAGTAAATGATCGGCAGGTCCAATCATAGCGCAACAAAGCTGATACTGTCAAGAACAAAGATTTGTTATCATATTGAACTTCGATTCGACTTGGATTCAAAGGTGATATATAAAATTTCTTAACCTCCATGTCGCTGTTAGTGTGTCGTCTTTATTAAACAAGTGTAGGAATAGACACATTTTTTTGTTTGTTACACCATCTGGGTTATAATGGAAAAACGTATCTTTTCTGAAGACGCCTTCCTATATATTTCCTATGTCAGAAAGGCTTCCATTTTGAATCCGTAGTTTAAATTCCGTTCAAAAAGATACTTATGCGATTTTTAAAACTAACTGAAAGTCATTCCCATATACATCGCTAAACTGGCATGTTTCTGGACAAAAATCTTTTCACTTTGATCAAAATTGGACACGGAACACTTGTTGTTGCTTGTAATAAGTTCCTTTCTTCAATCAATATTTAGATTATCTAAATCATATATGCACCATGAGAGCATGTGGACACGCTACTCTTCGCAGCAGTCTAATTATTTTTTAATGTAGATCATATGTTGGCCCGTAGTTTGTCACCATGCCAAGTGATTTGGTGTTTTGATCTCCTAGATACTCGCTCTGTTACCATCTATTAAGAAGGCCAGGGGAGAGAGATTGTCTCCGTCTTCATAACACAGCACAACAACAATACAACTGCATCGCCAATTGGGCGGATTGGAGCGCTGCTGCCATTTTTTCTGGTATTGTACAGCTGCAGAAAGAACTGCGTCATGTACTTCTCAATAATACTCAAAAAAACGAGGAAAAAAGCAGGGAAGGTGCCAGCAGCCCGGGCAGAGGTAAACAATTAAGCAGACGAACTATTATTGACATAGACAGACAGAAGGAGAACGAGTTTGTGTGTTTGCCTACTACGATACTGTTTGTAGTGGTGTCGAGTCTGCCCAGTTCGGTGGGTTAGTGTTTGTCTCCTGATTAATGGTATTTCTGTGCATGACTGTGTGAACAGTGAAGAATCATAGTGTATTTACAATCTGGTTTTTCATTTTTTTTTTTTTATTTATCAAATACGAGTGCCCAAAGACACTCGTATCCTGGCAATTCTCACTAGTTCCAGGTTTTTGCCTTTTAGCTATCACAAGCTTGCACAAAACAGGATAGGTCAGATGCAGTCTATTATCTACGACGTGATATAAAAACACGAAGACGAGCGGTTCGGGCTTTCGTACGTCGGAGCTTCGTGACTGAGCGGTGAGTTTTGCCTAGGGCTGGTTGTAATGGACCGTGGCAATCGATTTTTTTAGTGGCATATCGTGGATTGGTTCGTATTGCGCCTGAATACGTGCCATTTTGGAAGACAGCCCTCGCAAAACGAAACTCAAGCAACACGTACCAGTTGCAATGATGGACACGCCAAACGAAAAGGCTTGTAAACTGTTGGTCCTATAGTGGAGTTCACGTTCTGTCTGTTAATCCGAAATTTTAACGGATGCGATTGTAGTCATTAATAGCGGAGAATTAAAGTATATCGATCTGAGACGTCCTGTTTTTGCTCCTTTAACCGATTAAGTTAGAAATGAATCCAACACGGTTAATCGTCACCTACTTTACACCAGAAGTTATTTATGGTATAAGAATCGACACTGATTAAGTATATACTAATTTGAATTTAATAACTAGATTTTGGACTTGTAAGATTTGGAATTATTCAACAATGATGCGGGTACAACACTTACACAGCAAAGATGCGTTCGAAAGAGCCCACAATTACAAGATAAGACAAAAACAATTTGACCTTTTGCCCAAGGTGAATAGATTTTCGAAAAATTATGCGGTATATTAGCTGTCTCGGTATAATTTTATAGTTTAACTTTAATTTTGACTTTCAGGATCAGCTGTTTTTTGGATTGTTCTTTGATTGTCGCAATCCGAAGGAACGCCTTTCGTTGGCGTTCTATATTGGTACGATGATTAAATTATTTCAAACGAAGAACGCGTCTAAGGATGGATCAGACCCAAGTGCCTCGAAGAGGACCTGCGCAGCTCAGCTTAGGATAAACAAGGACGTGAATGAACTGGAACTACCTCCGGGGTGCCATATTGATTTTCCTGGTACGCCGTAGTAAATACGTAACTTGAAATAGATGCAAATATGGGTGTAACAATTTTTGTATTCTGTGACATATCCAATGTCGACCTTTTTCATACGTATCCCGCTAAGCGAACAGACAGACTTGGATAATAGACGTTTGTATTAATATATCTTACCCACATATTCGTGTGTGTATCTTTCCTGTTGTTTCAGATAAAAATGATTTTCTAAATTTCCGCTTATCCATCGCACCCGACGAGGGATTTTACAAAGTATGTTATTTACTAAAACATAGCATTATTATAGAGTCACTAAGATGATATACTAAACAATATTGATTACGATGCCATTTTTATAAAATAAACAGTAAATAATATATGTCCTCCATTCGTGTTACAAGCCCTACATGGTCATAGATCATTGTGTGCTGCGTTCTTGTTCGCCTCAGAGCAAACCTAAATTTAAGCCTAAAAACAAAAATCTGTTTCTAAATATTGATTGTACAGGAATTTAGACGGCGTCACGCAAGGCTGGTCGAGATAGATTTTCCTTTAAATTAGGTCACCAGTTTTGTCAAACATTGAACCATTACAGATCGCGTTTCGGTTTTTCTTAATGAAGTTTATTAGCTTGGTAAACAAGGGTTTTACTGACTTTCAGAGGCCTTCATAATGTTGTTTTTTTTTCGTAAATAAATGTTGTATATTCTAACGAGACGTAGTGCAGAGGATTTAGCACATAGTTTACGGCATGAAGTTTCTGAAAAGAGCATGTTCTCATTGGACATGCCGGTGAGAATTAAGTAAACTTGATTTCAATAGTTCATATAGCACACACTACACATCAACTGACCCAAGGTATGTTTTTCAAATTACAGGGTGGTCGCTTTCTGTTCATATTTAAAGTTCCCGCTAACTACCCTCATGATCCGCCAAAGGTTCACTGCGAGACGAGAGTGCGTTTCTCTTGTATTTCTTCTGTCACCTATCTACTCGATTCGCTTATTATTTTTTACCAAATTGTAACGGAATTAGGAGATGTACAGAATGTTTGCCGTCTCTCAAGTAACTGAAATAGATTGATGGAAGGCTTCAAATTAATTATTATATTTGATCACGCATACCGTAGAATATTGGAGCACTAATATACTAATAACATGGTATATTCCATTTGATCTTTAGGTTTATCACCCAAATATCGATATGTCTGGCAACATCTGTCTCAATATCCTTCGAGAAGGTATAGGAATATTTGCGAAAGTGTAATTAATGCTGAAGAAGAACCCATTGTATCATGTGCATTAAATATTTAATGCATAAACACTTCATATTTCGTTTTTCGAAATGTACGCTAATTTTTCATTAGGCGCGGTCATATATGGTCACTGGTCTATAAATATTTTGTCCTGATGTTGTAATCGATGCTATTCCGTTTCTAGACTGGAAGCCGGTTCTCACAGTCCAGTCGGTAGTGCATGGGCTTCTGTTCCTGCTCCTCGATCCTAATCCTGACGATCCTCTTAATAAGGATGCAGCACAAGTCCTACAGACCAACAGGTATAGCTTCTGTTAAAAAAAAATGTGATTCGTGAGCTCGCCAAAAGAGTAGCATTTGATTCTTCGTGACCTTGAGTGTTTGAACCTGCTTGTCATTTTGAACGATCTGTCTTTCTGAGGGCAACTGCTTCCTGAAAACGTAGTATATTGAGCCTGGTTAAACGATGTAGTAGGCTACGAATTTTATTTTCTGCAATGCGGCACTATTTGTTATTTTTTTTTTATTTTGGCCGCTGATGGTTACCTTAAATGCGTCTAACTTAATCTGCCAGTGTTTATTGCCCTCTAGAGCTTGCTTAATATATGTTTCATTTTATCTACTTACTATGGCTTGATATATACCACTTGCACATAGTACATATTGTATATATGATCCAGATCACTGTTGTCAAGTTCTTAGTATATACTTAATAGTTGATTTAGCTCGTAAGTCTGGTTATAGCATGTGAATTACCGCGACTTAGGGAATTATAAGTCTTCAAGTATTAGTTTACCTCAATAGAGCTTTTGAATTGATTGATTTGCGGTTTGAAAGTAGCTAAATAGTTATTTATATAATTAAAATACGTTAATTTATTTTTTAATTATTTTCGACACTATTCAGTATTTATTTCTAGTAAGGGTATAATTCTTTTTAAAGCACAGTTTTAGTAGCCAAAGCCAACATACATTGCTTATAAATCTGCGTCGCATAACACAACGCCTTTTTTTGTTATTTCATTACAGCCGAACAGGTGCTTTTTGCTAGGTTGTCAATAGCTGATTAACCGCTTGTCTTGTACTAACAGTTCTCTTGTTCCTATCTCTTACAGGAAAATGTTTGAGCAAAATGTGCGACGCATGATGCAAGGCGGGGGCTCTTCAATGGGGATGTATAAATAACATTAGTAATAATCATGTAAATAAAGTATAATTATAATTCTAAATAAATAACGAATAAAAATTGCAAACAAAAATATAATCATTGCTAGATGATGCTATGACTCTAAGTTGTCATGCAAGGATGTGGAAAAATGTTTAACGGAAAATCGTAGTAAGGACCGTTGGCGATACCTCCTGCTCCCAAAGCACATGAGCAACAAGGCGCAGCGATACTTAAACTCCCAATGTTCGTAAGAGCCGAAACTTCATGTATGAAAGGAGCAGGCATATATACCGCGAAGTCATTAAGCGTCTATTTCAGACAGCGTATACGTCATGCGCTGCCGTCATCCTTCGACATCCAGTGGTTGTCATTCGACGTCTGCATCGTTACGGTTAGCAAGTTTTCCTTGTTCGCGTTATATGGTATCGAGTACCGCATCTGCATATATAGATAAATCTGTGGTTCTATATATCTAGAGTACTTCGTGGGTTCATTTTTGTCATAGTGATGTACAAGTGATATCAGTTTATGGCAACATTATTCACAAATATGTTTAGGAGAATTTTAACAAAATGGTTAATGGAATCTTACTTATACTAATGCTTTTCCTCTATGTATTTTACTTTTACAAGTCTGTATGCATCAGTCCTCCCACGACGCACATAAACGTGTGTTCGTATTGCTTTTAGTTGAAACAACTGTAATTGGTTTGAAAACCTTTTAATGAATGAAAATAGGGAGAAAATGGTGATGAACGATTACGGAAATGACGACGACACTTATGAGCCGTGAATCTGTGAAATATGATCGACGGGTGTGATATTGTCGAATAAAGCAATGGTTATTAAATTGTATGTATAGGGGGAAAAGGGAATTATAATAAAGTTTAAGTGGAGAATTGATGCTGAGAGTGTAATAACTGACTAGTCCTTGGTTGATTGGTCACACTTAGAGAAATGTTGGATTTAACTCTAAGATTATGAGAGAAGAACTCTATTTAAGGAGTTGCAAGCATACTAGTTGTTGTCCGAACAACCACGGTATGAGCGTATCCAAGATGTACGAGCGTTAGCTCAAAAAAACAAGTTGAAGAGCAAGCTAACCTTGAACTTTGTATATTTGATAGGATTATAACAAAATTATAATCGAACATTTTTGTAAAGTGGGTTGCGGTATTTGTCAGTTTACAAACATGGTGCATGGCGGCAATTCCTTTTTTTTTTTTGTATGAAACACCCCATTCGTTTAGTAATTCGAACTTTTGCACAGTTATGCGTTGTGATCTTTGGGTATATCTATGACTACACAATTTTTATCATACATGCTATTTCAAAAACAAAAAAGGTTAAAAATTTGGTCTCCGTAAACTTTTTTTGAAGCTACTACCTAAGCTTTGGAAAATCCTGTGCGAACTATAATTTCATATTGGATGTAATGGTTACAGCATAAATATACGTATATATATTTAATATTGAACTAATGTTTGTTAGTAGACCGTGGACTCATATTTAATCTGAAATGATCCGATCTCGTCACAAGGACGAGTTCTTCAATATGCGAAGGGAAATGGGAAAGAGAGGGAAAACTCGAAAAAGCTCGGAAGTCCACCATTTTTTGAAAGAGATACAAGGTGTGTACAAAAATAATTCTATTCCGACGGACAACGGGTCATAATATATTCATCAACGCATTCGGAGTCGTTAGCGTCAGTCCTACTTTTCACGCGTAGATGGATTTCATCCGTTAAATTTACCGAGTCTCAACGGCTGCTTGTTTTATGGATGTTGGGTACTTCACGCGTAGGTGGATTTCATCCGTTAAGCTTACCGTATCTTAACGGCTGCTTATTTTATGGATTTTGGGTACAAGTGGCTCGTGTCTAGTGTATAAGGTGTTGTATTCTACATCAGGGAAGATGATATATAACGCCAGTAAGTACTTTAAACTGTATTTACCGTTTTTCTCCTATTTGTTTCTTCCGTATGGCTAATGCCTAAATCAAATTTAAACACAAAAATGGAATGCTTTAAAATAATTGGGTTTGTCAATGCAAAAAGCTAATTATTGTTTCAGAGTATACAAAAAAATAATTCTGCAGTTAAAAGAACTGTCTTATCAACAAGCTGTTTTATTTTTCGAACACACCTGGTAACTATCGCCGAACATTTGCAGTCTTCATGGCATTAAATACTTAATTCACTTAATAATGGGGATTCTTTTGCTTGATAAGTTTAATCTCTCATCTATTCCTGTGTAGAACATCACATCTGATACAGAAGCTCTTTTTACCCAAAGTCCTTCACAAAGGCCGCCGTGCAGGCACGATAGAATGATGATAAAACCTAGGTGATAAAATCTACCTCCATTATACATAAAGCTCTGTACAATCAAAAAATATTATATGCTACGTTTTCATGTACTGCGCTACAAAGTAAGGAAAGAGTTTGAGCCGTCGTTAAGATCAACAAGCTTTCGAGAGGTAAAAAAAATGGACGCCAGATGAAGCTGAAAGCTTCGTCGATACTGCCTCACTGTGTACCTTTTTGATGGTATAATGTATTATTAAACGCAGGAGTATATTAAGTGGGCTAGGTATGAACCCGTATACGTATATATATGAATTAGGTCAGGGAAAATATTACCACATGCTATCTATGCGTAATGAACGAATGGAAGTTTTACACTATAACTCCATAGCGTTCGTTGGAATGGTGGTCTCCCGTAATGACTTAGCAACTAACTACGTGCCGCTTATTGCACTAAAAGACTGACTGTAAATTTGAATCTTAAGGTACACATGTTTCTTTCATGCTGGAGATCAGTCGTTTAATGCAGTACTTGCCCAGTGCTGGACGTAAAACTTTATTTACTTATATGGTTTTGAAACTAGATGTAAATGTACTTTGTTTTACGCTCAAGTCATTCGTCTGAAGCAGTATTTAATGTAAAGTGTCGGACACCTTTCTATAAGATTTGATAAAATGTGATACAAATTTTATCTCAATGTGTAACGGTGAGTCATATAGTCCCTGCTTAGACTGCATGCTACTACTAAAGATCGCCTAGTAGAGGTCATTCTTGTGAAGGTTTTGCTTACAAGCATTTTATCCATGAGCATGAAAGCAAAATGGTGTAAATCGACTCTACCCTATATTTAACCGGTGTGGTGACGGATAGTTTCTAGAAAAGACCGACTAGTATTTGTAGTTTTCTATGCTTCCATTACCTTGTATGTGTCTATCACTTTATGTGCCATCACCTTTTTTGTCTGATAATGGATTATTGTAAACCGTCAGGCGTCTGTTGATAGACGCGATATAACGCGCACTACGGTTGGCATTTCGTTGGCCACTGTTCATCTGTAACCTTGATTGCAAATCTTTAATGCTAGGCTTTGCGTTCTTATATTCGCAATCTTTTTATTAGTACTGTTATCATTATTATTCCTTTAAATCGTTGATGTACCTAACAAAGGTACAAACAAACGATGGCGGTGTAATAGATAAACCTGTGATGATGTGCGTGGGAATCCCCACGCACATCATATTTTATTGTGAAGAGTTATGATTGAACTAACGCTTGCTTGTGCTCTAAAAACGCGACAACGCTTCCAGGCAAATGAGATGCAGCGGGCTATATATTAGCCGCTCTGACCGTTTCACAGAATAATTTATGACTTTAATCGCGGACCCTTATGAAGATAAGAACGGTAACAGGTCACGAGAGGTGTGAAGAACATGTAACAGATGCCATGTTAAAGGTGCAGAACTGTGTTGCAACTAATTCTAAATACAAAGCTTTATCTAGCAGGCACAAAGGTCATCGATGAGGTCGCAAGACTGGACCATCGCGTCAGCCTGTATAAGGCTTCCAAGTTTAACTAGAATTTCGGAAAGTATCGGCAGTTATGGCACTTCTTCGACCTCCACGTGTATTGCCATATTACTGCTGCAACCTGAAAGATCCAGGATGTCAGAAAAAGTTCTCAGAACTGCGAGGATCAGTGACCGATCGGACTTCTCTTTCCGTCCGCCATTTTAATTAGATCGACGTAATCAAAGGGTTATGTGAATTAATCACGCTTTTACGTTTACACAAACTGAGAAAGCGAAGCCTGTAAACTTACCGGTTTAAAGGCTTCGCCTCATTGATTAGTGTAAATACAAAAGAAGAAATTAATATCGGTTACTCGACAACGTTGTTCGTATCTAACATTATCAATTGATGACTGACTGTCAATAGAGCAGTTCTTTAGAGGGAAAAAGTGGAAGATGAAGGGTAGTCGAAACAGGTAGATTCTTATCTAGTGATCCAAAAATCAACGTATTTTTGCAGATTGAGAATGTAATCTACGCTCTCTCGAGACTATCCTACAGGAACTACATAGAAGTAGGCATCCTTTCAAAGGCAACACAAAAAAGGAGCATGACTTCTGTGTCTCGAATGAGATACAGATTTCCTCTCTCAAAAAGCGAGTAGCCGTAATGTTGGTTATAAACACGACGTTTCTGCGGTTGAAAATGACTGCATGAGATAAATCGGAAGTTTTCCTGACCGCGGGATATTTCGTAAAATCTGGACGTACTTAAAAACCTGGCCTTGTACTCTATTTTGATGCGCCGTTGATGACCAGATCACCAAGTCATTACGTGTCATACTGAATAGGTGGTCATTTTGAATCCGGAGGACGCACGTCTTCTCCAAGACGTCCTCGATAAGTTCTGTTACAGATTGCTTAAGAATCACGACCTACGAATCCTTACAACACTTGAGGGGTGGTCAGCCGCAAAATGAACAAATTCGAGTGCTCCTGCCATTAGTTTAGTTACGTACAACCAAGTTTATATTCTTCATTCGACTTCAAACGGCCTTGCCGGCAATATAGCACAGCGTCACCACCTGGGTCTTACGGCTAGCTAGGTTCTTGAGGCTTTTTGCATAATTCACGAACTACTGGCAGCTCTTCACTTTAGAAAGTTACAGGTCTTACGGCGTGACCATTTCAAGCGTGACAGTCAGTTGTTGTCAATTTTTTTTGTGAAAATATAAGCTAAGGATAATTTTGTGTTTCTAAAGTAAAGAGTTTGACGCCCGCTCGTCTTAGCTTAGAAAAATGGCCCATAACTTTAGTCCAGTTAGGTAAGTTTGTCGATCCGTGTATTCCATCGAACACTAAAATTTTTTTGAAGCAGACAGCAACACCTCAAATTGATTGAATGGCATAAGCCTTGTCATTTGAAAAGTAAACAACAACTAAAGCCTAAAGAAAACTTTTGGAGTCACTGGAGACTGCAGCACCGTCGTTTTTCTAATCTTAATTAGGCAGAGTATAGTGTCAGAAACCACAACAAGCTTTCTTGTTGTTAAACTCTCAAAATACCTTACGGAAGTGGCCGTTTTCTTTAGTAAGTCAACGAGTAGCGGTTTTCATCGCATTCGTAAAAGCCATTGGTAATTCTTATGAAATCTGTAACCGGGAAAATGATGAATATGTCCGCGGCTATCTTTACTTGCCAGAAATCACCGCTTAAGTGAATATGTCCGATTCGGGTGCAAGTGGACCGACCAGTCATATCACAATGTTAGTCCACTAGTAAAAGTCTTTGCGGGGCAAATAATCGATGTCCTGGTGAAAAGCTGAAATACGAAAACCAATAATACCATAAAAGATCACTTGGAAAAATTCAATCGGTTTAAGTAATTGCCGTCAAATGAATTGTACTCGCTAGTAAAATGTAGACACTTAAGACCAGACTACTAATCAGGCCACCATAGTGATAAATAATGAACTACAGGCATTTATTGACAAGCTTTCGCTTTCATCGATCCTCGAGGTTTGTCTCACCCTAATGAACCAAGGCCAATGAAATGGCGCGCCGGATGCTTCGTCGAAAAACGGTCTACGCTGTTTCTCTTTTCTAGAAATCTCTAACGGAGTCGATACTAGCAGTACACGCGCGACTCGGTCAACAATCGTCTCTATTGTCTCCTATCGTTTCGAAATCGTCGAGGCCTCACTTCAACCTGTCATTTATTATAAAGTTGATGATAACGATTACACGGGTAGTAATCTATATTGATTGTATTGGACATGCGCAACCAATTAAAAAGATTCCGGTTATATATCGACCCGTTGGTAAGTCATTCGCCATGGTAAAAATTTCTACCTTTCTAATCAGTCAGGCGAATGTCCTTTGATTAACTGTGATAACCTTTGATGTCGAGTCGATCTGATACGATACCACAATATATGTACTGTATGTACGTACTCAGGATTGGCGTAGAACAATGTGCTGCAATTTCGCTTTTTTACTTAACGACCTGCGTCTAGCCTACGAAAATTGCCTTTGTATAAGACGTAAATAGGAATACCGCTTAATTTATTTAGACCTCTTTACTTCTTGTTTATTCACTGGCTTTAAAGGCTGCATTTTGGTCAGTTTATTCAGCCAGAACAGAGCCGGTACGGTACGGAATTCTGATAATCAGTAACCATATTATGTTGGCACGGTATGCGGAATGCCCTCTTATCCTGTTTATCCAGTTAATGCCCACCCTTTTTGCTTGAAATGATAATAAATGGAATCTGTGACCTGCACTTTTATTATTTTTTTTAGTATTTGCTACCTTGAGTATTTATGGTGTAGAAAAGTTTAGGAAATTTAATATGGATATGATTTTTGTAGTACTAAAATTAGGGTGCTAAATAGAAAGTAAACTATAGCCCAATTAAATAACAACTTGGAAAGTACCGCATCTGAAATGTTTTTCATTATCAACATTTGGCGGCGGGAGTCCGTCTTTTTATAGCGATTTATACACTGGAAAAGGAGCTAGGGTCCGCTAATTGTAGAAAGAAAATTAATGGTATTATTAAAAATGATTGTGGTCTCCCCTATTATTGGTGCTTTCGTAGAATGCATGTAATACAAAAAACTTAAAGGTTTTTAAGGGCTTTTGCCAAAAGGAACTAAACCTTTGGTTTTCTCAAGGATCTGTATGATTCCTTTCATTTTGCTTTCTATGGTTGTTTGTCTTTCCATGGCCATGAGCCTTTTCGTTACTAGTGCGTTAAAAACCACTACTATTATACCAATTGTAAGCAGCAAAGCTAAATTTTTTCCACGAGTCACTTCTTCATTCACTCCTGTTTTATCGGGGGTCACTGGCCTGCCCTGGAAACTTATGGCCTCAATAGATTATCAGCAAAAGGTTTCCTGCACTGAACAGCACAATGTAAAGAAAAAATTTGATATAGCTCAGACTTGGTGACTGAAAACAAAATGATGTTTTGTGGGCCAAAGAATGCAGCAGTCACTGCATTACATAAGTAGGTGGCTATTTGCTAGACTAAAAAAAAAGGTATAATAAAGCGACCTGAAATTAGGCGATGGTTGATTGAATGGATAACAAAGGAGTTACTCATTAAAAGCAGGCTTGGTCAAACATATGTAGAACGAGGAAGCACGAATAAGAGATAAAGACTCACATGGGATATTGTATATTCACGGGAACTTATGAATCACGTCAGAGGTCTAGTTTGTTCACCTTATTGGAACTTTATGAACTTCTTGCTAAGATAATCAAATCTCGACATTATATATATATATATATATATATATATATATATATATATAGTTTATGTTAAACTTAAAATTTGCCGCAGAACATTGTCTTGAACATTACTGTACACATCTCCTGCATTGAGTGCCAAAACTACCAATGTCTAAAGCTATGCTATTAAAATATACATATTTAATATTCCGACACATCGACAGTCACATACACATATGTATCTTCAGGAGCATATAAATACGCTGCTAGATAGTAAATGTGTAGATCCAGAGACCGTTAACAACTGCGCATAACTTATAAACGTGATGTTTTATAAAATAATGTTCCACATAACATATATATGAACGCGCAGCTTAATTTAGTTACATTGTCATATGCTATACTTTTTGCCTCCATCATGGAGTTTGGCTCCGTTAACGACAGCCGCAAATTTTTTGTCTACCAACGACTCAGTTCGTCCGTTCTTTCACTGCTTTCTTACTAGAGCTCATAAGGGCTCAACTCGGGCCTTTCGTTCAGCTGACAAAGGCGTGGAAGTTTGGCTAACTCCAACACTCGAGAATCGATCGATTCGGAAAACGTAGTCGCACCCTGAAACTTGTTGGGGTTGGGCATCTAGCCCGTTGAAAACTCGGAGGCGGTGGTCCTCAGTTATTTGTCAGCGTTTTGACGGAGGTGAATGAACGAAAATGAAGGAACATTATTGCATGACCTCGAAAAAGCGTTTGTGTCTGTATACATATGTACGGTGCAAAATTAAGATTCCCGGCACATAACGTGGTACATGTTACGTAACTAAAATATTAAGCCCTGCGTCTACAAAGAATTTATTAGCCATAAAAGGATTTCACAGTTATGGTAAATTAATGATGAACAAGAAGGTTAAAAGTTGAAAGAAAAATAGAGGACGCGCATTGACGGCGTAATATTAACTTTTGGATCTAACTAATCGGATCTTATTTCAACGTAATCAAACCGTAATTTTTTCTAATCATATAAAAAATATCCCATTATAAGCAAAAACAGAAGTTTTTAAACAATCATTTGCAAACTTATTTTGTTGCGGAACTTTGTCTACGTCTATTTTCAATACTGTCAGCTCGGGTGTATTTACCTCATCCCTTTGTGGTAGGTTCCAATCTTGGCGTTAACAGACCGTTTCGTGGTAGAAACCTGCCGTTTGAAGCAGTGCTTAATGGCTTCAGTAGCGCACGTAAAGCGGAAACATTGTTAGCTTAAGAAAGGGGGCGTATGAATATTGATTGATAAAAATACAACGTTAGGACCACAAATACTAACCCAAAAAGCCTGAGAAGAAAAATGCTGTTGTTGGAAGAATCATTTTATTTGTAAAAATCATCTTCATTTGCTTCTTATTGAGCCGTCGATCCTTGTACAATAAAGCTTATTACACAGCTAGAATATGGTATTTTTCTTTATCTCTGTGTGAATGTTACTTCTCTTTAACTACAAAAAAGTGTATAATACTTTTTTTGCCACGAAACTGTTCGGGCTACTTGTAGCTTTTAAAGTATGTTTATTCTAATATATACAGTAGAAACAAGTTGTCTTAAAATTATAAATTTTTGCAATTTAGAAGAATCGCCTGTTTCAAAAGACGCCAGCCTTTATAAAGGAAAATTACATTATCCCGCCTTGAAAATAAGCCGCCGTGTATAAATAAACATTACCAAGAACCGGGAATTTGTTTATAGAAGCTTCGCTAACAGAGACAAATTGGTTTCAAGTAATTAATTTATGCTTTAAGCAACCTCATTCTGCTAAATCATTATGTTTAATCATAATTTCTCGCATCAGCACCGTTATTACAAGAGTGCGACAAAGCCTGCGTCATATAAGCTGTAATAAAATGTTCTTTCAACATAAATGGCATGCATAGATGTAGTTTATTCCTGGTCTATAAATTTTGACAAGATCGACGGCAGGTTTTTCCTTTTAACTTGAAAGTTTCGAGTGCTATAGCTCAGTCATTTGTCTCAAAACAAGCGCGAAAATAGAAGAAACGAATCATAAATGACTAACGATCTCCAGTTTTAGAGTGATGCAAAACTGTTGTAGCACAAAAGTCAAACAGATCAGACAGTGTTATTTTGAAAGTCTGCAATAATAGTGGTACTTTCATTTAACACTTTGCTAATAATAATAATGCACGTTTAAATTTTCACCTTTGGCACTTGTGTAAGCATCGCTCCAGACAGCTGGGCCCGAGCACGAAACGCCCAGTTCCGAATCAAACCCACCCTACGGGTCCCCAAGTTTAGTAGACCAACGTGCTCCATTCAATAACGAACGTCTATCTGCTGAGCCACCTACCCAAAACTGTTGCCAACAATTCGCATTGGTTAATTTTATGTTTTCAAAACTATTATAGATGCATTTGGATTACGGTTCTCTAAATATCCTGGACAGGATTAGTTATCGTGGCAACTATAATAAATACGTTTTAATTTATTCTCAGTGGCTTAATTAAGCTTTCGTGGCCAAAGACTCATAACAGTGCGTGGCAATAATCTCTAGAAGTTCACGTCAGAGATGGAACTAACGGTATATCTATAAGATTTATTAAAGGAGCAACCCAAACTAAAAGCCTTTGCTGTGGTTTTGTGTCGTCGAGAGGCTAACAGTCTTTGTGGTGTGCCCATGTGACCTGTATGCTCGAATGGTTTACTAACGATTATAGTAACACGTTGTTTATATACTTGTAGATTATCTATTGTACTTAGATGTACAAGTCACACCTTGACATCCTTATTTGTAATAGTTACAATACGAATGCATCATATAAACAAATAGTTAATAAAAGATCACTTAAGCTAACATGATAAAATCTTGCTGCATGTCGTTATGGCGTACTTTTATGTCCTATCTCATCTCGGAATGTTAGATGTCAAAGTAAAAAGCCAATATTGCAAACCTGAAATGGCACGATCTCTTCTAATGCCTTAACGTTCTGTTTTTTGCTCATACACCGAATAAGCAATTTGTGTCTACGCGGTTTGTACTATGAGTAGAGCAAAAAAATATAGCATATATATATATATATATATCTTTGTGCTTAAAAGCTGAGTGTACCGATAAGACAAAAGTAAAATGTTTCGAAAAAATCACCGACTCAAACTCATTGTGTTCGTTAGAATACGCAACGCACACACAATTTCCTAGGATATGATATTGCTTGCATAAATGGTTGTGGTAACATACAGGAGACATTCGGAAGGACGTTGTTGCCGGTACTAAACGTTGTCGTTAGCTATTTTCTTCGTGGAGAAAAGTATGAGTGTATTGTGTGGGAGGAAATTAAAAATGATTTCGGTTAGGCACCATCGGGGTGTATTATTCGCTAAGAGGAGGTCAAAATTTACGAAAAAATCTAAATACTTCAGGTTCTAGTATGCATAAGCATATGCATATTTAAAGCTTATCATTGGGTGCACATTGGGGGCAAACTAGATTTCCCATTTAATTTACTGCTGTAGCAGGTACTATGCCACCAAGGTAAGCTATATTGCAACGATACTACTCGGACAACTAAGTAAATCTCTCTAAACGCATAAAAAGCTTCGAAAATGAGCCATCCCTTCTGCTTTTGTTCCAAATCAAGTTCGACCAACGGCACGTTCTATGAAATCTACGTAACCAAAAAAAAAAACGAATGATCTCATATTACTGCTATGGACTTGGTCATTTACTGAAGATGCATCGACACGAATCTGTTACTATAAACCATCTTAACGTCAAGCAGAAAAGGTAGAATTCCTTTTCAACAGGCTTGAAAGTAGTCAATGTTCCCGCTAAATGCTTACACTTCGAAGCGCCTAGAAATATTTGAAGGGCCCTCGAACAACAAATAAGTTGAAAAATTCACTGAGTCTCAGTTGGAAATCGAACCTGGGATCGCATCACTGTGATTCTGTTAGTCTTTTAAATTTCATACCGCCGCAGTAGTATTATAAAACACTATTTTCGAAGTATAAGACCGTATGGAGTAGGTCTAATATTTGTACATAATCTTTTATGCCTCCAGTCTTGTTCCAGGACTGTAATGCTGTATAATAATCTGCTCGATGAAGACCTTTTGTCGAGTGGGTCCCTGTACTAATAGCCGTATACAGGACAGAAAGGGATTTATCAGAAAATAACTGACCGTGCGGCTGGTCAGCAATTTTGGTCAACCCTGCAGAGCTCCCTACGAAGGCATTCGTCGTTTGGAAAAATGTCTACTATTTGGTTATTAGAGCGATGCAAATAGAGTTACTTATGTCAAACGCCCTCCTTGCACAAACTGTAGCCTTACGATCGGCCTTCAACTTGAAATGGGTGCTTTCAGCAAATGGGACTCTGGTATTTCAACGAGTAGTCCCACGGCAAGGCAGGAAGGAGCACAGTTAAGTAATACCGGCACAACAGTTTCAGTTGACTCCTAAAGTACGTTGATGGCTATCTATATCTTACTGTCTATACGTTGTGGCCAATGATCCTTTTCGACACATAGCAACGGTCTTCTGGGAGAACAGCAGCTGTTACGCACCTACGATCTACATTTATAGCGGCCCATTCCTGTTCATAGGCAAGGAATCCTGAAAAATACTATCGCAAGAATCTCAATTTGTAGTACACGTGTGTTTTTCGCGAAATCATACAGAAAGTCATCGCTTTGTGGTCTGCAGCAATTTAAACGAGTAGAAAACTTCATGAAGCTTTACGAGACAAACAGAAATATATATATTTGTCGCACAAACAAAGATTTACGGCAAGTATTTAAAAGCTACTCTCGATATAACGGACCGAATTTAATTTCACCAAAACACATCCTTCTAATAAATCCAATCTACATAGCTCTTAGAAGCTTCGCACACTAAAACTAATGTTCCTGTTTGAAGTTATCAAATCCTCTACAATCTGGTCCGAAAACCAGTCGTCTACGTTCAGATAGTTAATTCAAAACAATCCTTTTAAAAACAGCGTACTGCCTAATTGGGACTGTACAACAAACAAACTAGTAAGGTTAACCGGAGTAATGTTAGAGCTAATCATTGTATTGTCGAAGACTGGGTTGGCGTCAACGCGATCGAACCCTATTACGTAACATGCGCCAAAAGAAGCCTAGAGGCCGGCTGTTGCACGTGTGTTTCCACACACGAATTAGAAATCGTTCGACCTGAGGCAATGGTTCGTTACACTGTAGACGATTTCCTTTGCCGAAGGGAATTTTCCTTTTTGGACAAACTAGATTCGAAGGCATCAGAGTCAGAGAAAGAATAACAAGCAGGAACCGTGGTCAACGATATCTAAAGAATCGAAATTCAGCTCATTAATAAGCGCCAAGTTGAAACGTCGACTGGGAGCGTGCGTTTTGTGCGGCACGTTGCTGATTAGAAGCGGTTTTACTCTATTCGTTTTGCAATCAGGTGCGGGCCAGCAACAACAACAACGATGCTGACCTGGTCGAATAGTTTTTGTTTTTACTATTAACACTTTACCGTATGTGAAAAAATATTCTAGTGGACCTTCATAATAATAGGAGATAATTGATTTGTTCATGCATTCGACAACTTTTCTATGGGAACTATTTAAAACTACGATCTTTATGATGTATCTCTTTCAAGACAAATCCTATAGCCGAAACACTTAGATAAAATAATGCCAATATAACATTTCTACAATATCGACTATGTCGACCTATTGTCTTCGAATAGTTTGCGTTAATAATTAATATCAGGAAAAAGGTTATCAATATTTCGTTTTGAAATCGCTACCCGCACTGGAACCAGAAGCCCGACTAAACGTAATAGGCTATCGTGATATACAAGCATCCCTTTTAGCCTTATGAACATGAGCGCCGCACGGGCCTTGAAGGTGAAGATTAGGGGCCTGCATTGCAAAAAACTGTATGCCACTGTGAATGCTAGATCATCATTGTTTATATTATGCTTTTTCTCTTGTTTACCTCAACAAAAAAGCGGGTGGCATCTTATTATCTACAATCGATGCCTGATACTATGCGATTTTATAAAAATGTGGATATTCTATATATACTATCTAAAAATATAGATGTTCGCGGTTTTCGTGTTACTATACCAGAGATTTCTATCGGTGCCTATGCTACGAATGGAAAACATCTGGGATTGTACCAGTCTGGCGGCAAGCTGGACGCAATGTACAAGGTGCAGATGTCGGATACGTGGTATAGATTTTCGGTTTTTGTAACACCTAACAATCACTGCAACGTGTGACTGCACCATCGGTTTTTTGAATGCATCGTTGCCCGAGGCTACATTCGCGGAAAAACAGTTGCAGTGCACTCTGACTAAACATTTCCCTTCCAAATTTTCCTTACCTGCTGCTCTGAATGACTATTGTCTATCACGCAGCTTACTGTTTTGCAGTGACCTTATATTTTATAAAATAGCTGGCCGCAATGCATTCACATAGCTACGATTGTTGTCATACCTGTACATTTCCTTACGTTTTGCAAGAACCTAACGGTGTTCTGTTGGAGTCAATGAGGTACATAGCTCTTAGTATATTTTTAATAAAATTCAAAAACGGACTTCGAAAATAATCACTGTAATAATTTGCTGAACGTATCCATTTTTATGCCTTCATCATGCCCTAGTTACTGTCGCATTTCGAAACATTAAAGCAAATCTAAACCTCTATGTAAGTGGGAAAAATGCGCATTATTTCAATTATTTAATGATACGATATCGCATAAAAACCCTTTATTCTTCATCTGGAGAAGATATCATCATTTAGAATTGATCCGTAACTGTTCATGGTTTAGACTATGAGTATGAGAAGTGCTATTGGTATTTAATTGGACAATTTCGTTGTCTCGGTCCACCTTTGTCAGTAGTTGGGAGCGATGCACCCAGACAAATTCTTGTCGACACCATTTAGCTTCATCTGATACGACAAAACTATATTTAAGCGTGAACATAAATAGAAACGTACAATCATATATCTTCTATTTCTGTTAACTATCTATGCGGATTATGACGTTTCAGACTTCATTTCAAATCTGCATAACGGGCTGTTTACGCTGACTCAATATTCTCAGCGCCGTAAAGCATTTAGGAAGCGTAAGAAAAAAAAAAGCACCGACGAAGTATAAACGAAGTGCGAAGACACTCTGCGCGTCACTCAATTAATGTATTGCTTTTCGCTCTCCATTTTCGCACAGGCCTAAATCTGTATCAGTTAGCAATGTTTGTTCCTTCCTTAGCTAACGTCAGAATTTACGTTTTACCGTAGGAAGCACGGAAAAGGAAGTCGCTATGCTGATATCTCTCAAGGAAAGTCGTATATAATGGGCTACAATAGGTAGAAATATAGTAGAATCAATTTTAGTTGATTAAACAAAAATCGTTTACTTCTCTATAACGCTTTCATTTATCGCCCTCGGAAGGCATAGTAATTAACGAGTGTTCTGTAGGATAACCTGATATCTTTAGATATCCAACGATCCCTTGTAAATAAACTATTATGCTTCTAAAGGTATTTCCGAGAAAATTAGATCACCGTCATCATAATAAGCGTATCGTACGTACTCTATGAAAAGCTACGTATACAAGGCACCTTTATGCGTTTAAAAGCCATACATTTCACCGTCCAAAGTCTGTCTGTCCAAAAAGATCAACTCCACTTTCAGAATTTTTTCCAGCGGAGGTCCATGCGACAGACGGGGGCTAGATCGTCTATGGAACAAGAAAAATGTATACGTATAGGCGTCACACTGTGCTAATGTTATGTTCGTGATCGAAAAAAGGGTTATGTCCTTTTTATAAAAGATCGTTACCCGCTTTGTTGTCCAACTGGCTTCTGAATAAAATGCAAATTAAATAGGCCCGGCTGAACTGCTTTATACTCGAAGGCACTTCTTTGAAATCCAACAAAAGTTGGTAGACAATTGAGATCAATATGTTTACATCATTCTGTTCTTCTTCCATTAGCAAGTCAGTTAATGGGTGCTTTGAAGTGGAGCGCCTCGCTCATTCGAATTCTCCTAGGAAAATCGGCTAGAAGAGAGGGAAATAGCAATCATCGGATAAAATCTTAGCCAGATCATGCAGCCTAGACAAACATTAAGCGAAAAGCTAGGGCGCTCATCTCAAGCCATTGCTAACACTCTGCGAGTAGACGTGTCCTCACCGAAAATTTTTAAGGGGTTGTGTGATCTTTGCGACTTCAAACCAATGAATCGGTTATGTATTACTCCATTGTAGAATTGCTTTAGGTTCTACGTGGAAGGTTACGACGAATTAATAAAATAACCTGTAAGTATTTTTTAAAGCTTTTGTCTATAATCAAAGTCGTTCTCAGGGTAAAACAAGGCGGTGTTGTATTTTTCCGTATAGAAGAGCGTCGCAGAGAAGAAGGCAGGTGTCCTATTGGGCCTCAGAGGTTGGCATTTCCAAGCCAGTTACTACCTGGCATCGGACACAATTTATATGAATAAAGAGACCTATTCTTAGACGGCATTAGTGTAGCCGAACTTTTATTGGATTGGAAATAGAAGCGATAAGATTATTTACAGAAATCATACCCCACATAGAAAGATACGTTATATACATTTCTCCAAAAAGATGCCGTAGTGTTTGTACAAGTCACAAAGCAGTAATAGGGCAATTTTTAGTAATCTATTCTATAATTTTTTCTATAATTAGTAATCTATAATTCTGGCCTGTTTGTAAAATCTTCATCACATCTACTAGAGGTAGTACAGTATTTCTCTAGAGAACAGGGGTTAAAGTTATCCGCCCACCTGTAACTCTCGGACACCTCCATGGATATCTACTAATTAAAGTTATTTAGAATTATCAGCCGTGCGCTGTTTCTTCGCCCGATAGCGTTATATATATGGATATAGTCGAACGTATTGTGTGTGTTCAACTCCGGAAAATGTAAGGATTTTAATTCCTCCTTATGATAATTACAGCTTTATGACAGATGAATCATTAGCTACGCAACGTATCATAGAAAAAGACTTGAGCAGAAGAATGTGATTTTACATTACGCTATTTCTTACAGATCTGACCCATTAAAATGTTAATTCTGAGCTTCAGCCATCTTCGAAAGCGTCTGCTGAACGTTATCGCCCCCGATGCAGATGAACTAATACTTAGCGACCTATCTAAGGACCTTCATTGAACGACGGCTAATGAGTTCGTTAACCAGTTCCCTCTTCGCATCTAACTCTTTCATTAGTCGAGCAATTTACGTGACAATCCAGTGTATGGCAACATTAACCGAACAATGATGGTATACAATCGAGAATATTCGCCCCTCCACAATATGTGATGATACCATTGACATGTAAATAAAAATTAGCGTGGAGTCAGCCATCGGGGTAAGCAAATGTATGTGTCGTGTTTCCATTTTCGCTCAGAAGCCAATACCTAATACTTATCAGTCGTAGAACATTTCGCCAACCTGAGTACTTTGTAGATGAGTGTAATTTACTTCAAGTTGGCTGAACCTCTTCTGCTTTGCAGTGCTAACTTGCAGGTTCTCGACAAAACATGCACACGTTTACGCCACTTACTGATCAACCCGTTTTGCGAGTATACAAAACACGGAAAATGGAGAGAAAAAGACCGTGATCTAATACGGCTGAGGGTATTCGTTGTGGGATCGAATGAGTTTCCGTAAACGAGCTCCTGCCTGACTTGGATGAATGAGCACATACTTGTACTGTCAGAAAATTCGGCAATCAGTTAATTCTTCACTGACCGATGTCTCGTTCTGTCAAGAGCCATTGCACTTTTTCTAGGTATTGATCAGCATTGCAGGATGCTTAAGAACGTGGTCAAGCACTCACGGTTGAGAAATAACTTGTTGATTGACACTGACATCTTATTCCATTAGGTAGCCGATGTCGTGAGCAAAGGTCAGTCATACGCTGTATTATGTAGTCCTACTGGGTTCTTCAAGCCTGCTCGTAGCGCTGGACGTTCGTGATCACTAGATCGCTATTCACTAACGTTATAATGAATCCCAATCAATCGGGGAACCTCTACGGCAAGCCCTCCTCCGTAACTAGAGCACGCTTAAGCGTTGTGGTGTGTAGGGGCGTTTGTCTGCAGATGCTGTCGTTATGTCGTCTTCGGCGTTCGCCAGTGGCGCTGAAGGTAGCAGTAATAGAACAGTTTGTTCAGTGGACGCTAGTGTATTAGTGGAACTATAATAATAAAGACTGTACCAAAAATCGTTACAAAAGCCGCCCGAATAGCTCATCGATCCGGTAGAGTCGAGAAATCGTTGGTGTCTTAATTTGGACCACGTACAGTTAAACCTTCTTGCATGAGCTCCCTGATTACACGAAGATCCCAATGGCGCCCAAATTCAATTTGAAAATTGCCTCTTCTTTTGATAATCAGTTGAAGACTGGTGTCTTGGCAGTGAGTTTTACCCAAGGCGATTGGCTCTTACTATTACAATAGAACGTTCCGTGGGCGGACAGCTGTGGAAGGTTCTTAAAATGCATCTAAATCGGAAAATACGACCACAACTTGATTTACTATTTTAGCTTCGTGTTGACTTGCTCGGCTTGTGAAAGAGTTTGAGGCTGCTTAGAATGTTTACGACTCCGCCGGAACCAGCGATTGTTCAGTACTCTCGGCATGTATCAGGAACGCATATGTTATGAAATTTTATACAAATCGCATTATTTAGGACATTAATCGAATGACTTAATGCATAGATAAATGTCTATTATCTAGAAATTGCTAATTCAAAGCATTCTCGCTAGCAGTTGCCAAATAGTCGTCTGCAATTGGCTTATAAACATAAACTAAGATCAGATCCGTTGTCTACATGAGTAAAAATACGCAAACATCGCATTTCCATTTCCACTTAAGAATTCTATGAGCAATGACCACCCTAAAACTTGAACTTAAAAGTTTCGTAAGCATCATCTCATCACCATATTTTTAATACGTCTTATAACCACGTTATGCATGCAACGTTTACATCTACTGCCACAGACAATGATTCAATAGTATAGCATCTTTATATTATATCACCTGTCCAGGGGTGGTTGCCCTCATTGAAGCTGAATTCTCCATCCGAAAAACATCAATTTGTCGTGCGTCTTTATTTAACAATGAAAAAGTAATACTAAAAGTCTTACTTACTTTATTCGCTTTATCCAGCATCGCTAATATTGTAGCCATTCTTAAGCATGACTAGAACGTTATTATGGAAATTATTTTCGCTCATTCAAGTAAAGGTCCCGTGTGAGTATTTGTACCTATTCAGTATTCGGGAGTATGTAGCTTTGAGGTACGTAGCTAGAATGAGTGTGAAGCAGGACTTGTAATGACTACATCTCGAGCGGAAGCTAGGTCACGGGAAAAAAGATCAGACGCGGTAGGCACTGCACTTTCTAGTAAGTTAATCGATGATGGCTAGCCCCCTCGAAGGGCAAGGACGGAAAGAGTGGATTACAGAGTTCAGACAGAGCACGCATCGTAAGCCCGTATACGTAGCCACGGGGTATATAATACGCTCGTATATGAATATATTATTATTTTATTACAATTTCGCATTTCAAGTGACGACTTATATTCGTGCATCTAAGTTCGTGTAGGTCTTAGCTTATAGATTTTCAGTAAAACCGTGCATTGGTATAGAGTTAAGCCTTAAGGAGCAATCTGCATTGTTTTATATCTTGATTCAGTCATGTGTATTGTTTAGCGAGGAACCATACTGCTCACTAATCAAACAGTATAGGACACAAAAGAATCTAGGCAGCGTCGCTATTGAATATATCATAAGATAGACGACCCAGAGTGGAATCCTTCCTGTTTCAAAATCGCTTTATATATGTCCTTTGTGGTAACTTCAGCCCAATATCTGCCTTTTTATGCACTTTGAGCATTTTATAATGTTGTATGATTGTTGCTACAACCAAGACCGATGCATCCACTTGCGGCGTAGAAATACTATAGCTTTTGTATCGCTTCGTGAGAACAACGTATCCTCTTATGATTTTACGTAAATTTTTTTTTTTTTTTTTACTTTATATTCTACTTGCAATAATCAACTGGTTAATCGCGCTCATGTACTAAATACCGCCCTTTTAACTTCTTATGCTTATAAGCTATCACTACGAACCATGCCATATGAGAAGTATTTTGACTTGTGTCGAGTCGGGATACAATAGCGTAATAAGGTAGTTTCGCTATTCAACGAAGCTATACATACGTACTATATATTTTTATTGATGTGAGGGTCAAAAGAGCGTCCGTTTACCTTGATACCTCGCTAAGCATTCGGAGAAACTCTATGGCTAGGCGAAGGTTCATGCTACGACAATATACCGGATATACGTTCAAGTCCGCTATCTATAGGTGTAAAATGCGTAAATAGAAATAGAGAAAAATATTCGTATCTGTGAAATTTTGTCTCATTTTCACATCGTAACTTAATCAGCCAATAAAAATTAATTATTTCGATGTTACATTGCGTCCTTGGTTAATACGTAACAGGCTCGGCAGTAAGTTACGTGTATGTGCCTATCTAAAGTTTCGAATATTATTATTAAAATCCTAGCTCAATAAAATTCACTTTATGAGACCCCAGCTGACCTTAAATAAACTAGATGGGCATTCCGCCAATAGTTCTTGACTGTCATATACTACCGTGCATCAACCATTTACCTGTTGTTGGCATATTGGGCCATGTCGGCACGTTTCGTCAACTATGCATGATTATTTAACTATGTCAGTTTTGTGTGTGCATACGAGAGCCCAGCAGGTGCGCGCTTTTGCTTAGCTTTAGACGAACAGTTTGAAAAGGACGTCGGTCGAACAATCAGACGTCCGAGTCGTTGCAGACGAGAGAAAAAAATTTGAATTTATTGGATGGTCAACGGGCAGCGGCCTCGATAAACTCACGAGTAATGATAGTTTTTTAGTCTGATACTGCAAGACTTACAGCCTAAACAAGAGACACAGTAGATAACCATTGACAGAGATTTGACTGAACGTGAGATGGCGTTGTCGAAAAGCATGTGTGCCGTTCGCATACTCAGAATAGTATTATGGAGGATATCAACAGTAGTACATATAATATATTATCAGCAACATAAAGTGATTTGGATCCAGATAAAACTAATGTCACTTTTCATAGTTTTTCATTTAGTTTCATCGACCATGTTTCGAATTGGAACAGAAGCGTTCTTAGGAAAGCATTGTTTCCTAAAGCAAATTTTCAGGTTCCTCAGTATCGGGGCAAATTGTACAAAAGATGCCTTCGCCTCGAATTCTTTCTGCCCGCCTGCAAAGGACACCTAATTATATTCAATCTTGCGGTAGATTCCCAGGGTTTTTATGTGTTGTTTATATCCATTAATAGTTAGTGAAGCTTTGCGCAGCTAGACTGTTTAAATTTATTTTTCCGCTTTGTGTTCTGCTGATGGTGTTACCTCCCAGTAAACATCATTTGGTATTTTTATGATCCTCTCTGATCAAATGAGGTACAAGGCTATCGCGTCACATAATTCTAGAAACATGTAACTATGCTTCCTAGCCAGATGGTTTTTCAAAGCTTTAGGTATGCCTCTTCTAGCAGATAGAGTTGTATGGCAGGGTGTTTTTTATCAAGCTTTCAGATAGTATATTGCCCTGTTTAGAGAAAAGATCTTAATTTTTTTACCGTACAGCTGCCTTATCTATTTATGCTAATAAAACTTGACGCATACCCCGAAGCAACTGTACTAATTGATTTTGAAAACTTTTTGAGGAGTTAATCGAAAAGTCCCACTTTCGCAAAATCTATATTGAAGTTATTTTTTTTTTCATACATAACAGAACATAAAAAAAAGTCACTTACATATTTCTTCTGAAAACAAATCCGAACGAAACAAATACCGATGCTTATCTAACCCACCACTCCTAAGTCTTGTACTGCCTGATAGAAGATTATAGTTCTGTACAGTTCTGTGATATTTAAAAGATCTTCGTGTAGATATACAATAGACCACACTGCACGTAACTTGATTCACAGCAGTTTAAGAACTGCGTCACGTACATAGGCGTTTCTAGTTCAAAGGACACCCCTATTAAGGTTGAGCATCATCATATCATAATGCAGAAGGTACCGTTAATATGGCGCTTTCACAGGGAAGCACATTTCGCCCTGCTGGCAGGTTAGGCGAAGTGCTGTAAATGAAAGCAAAGGCCGTAGAGATTGCCAGTCTCTGCGGAAGAGTTTTATAGTAATAAAGCTCCTTATGATGCAACTATGATTCCACCCTTTAGCTGTCTTCGTTTTCCTAGAAGAGAATTTATAGGCCACGTAGTATCGAGAACAAAGAAACTATTCAGTTGGAAAGCTGGAAAATGTTCTCTACGCTTCGAGTTTTAGGTCCGGCATCGCCGTTAGACATTGCATCAGGTGGCTGTCTTCCAGCACGAAACAGCATGTGTCTGTACCCGGATTCGAACCTAGACTACAAAGAGTCCCTCAGGCTAGCTGGCAAATACGCTACCCGTAAAGTTATCACAAGTCACAATTTAGGAAACTCTAGTGACTTTCTAGGATTCATAAAGAAAAAGTTTTACTTCTTCGATTATAGAGCTTAGGGCCTTAGTTATCCGTTCTTTTCCATATCTAACAGATCAATCGGCACTGAGAAATTATTCAGTGTAAACCTCGTAAGTGGTAAAAACCTGAAAAGCTGGCCATCGGCTTTAATGGATCTTCTGCCGACTAGATAACGGCTAATTTCGACGATTCGCAGATGCTGTGGGATTGATGTGGGAGATGTCTGGATCAAGCAAAGCTTATTATCACCTTTGTTCTGTAAAACTTAGCAGAATCTATGTATAGATTACACTATTTCTACAAAGGATTGTATATATTCCGAAACTAGTTTTACATTATAATTGTCTAAAGTTATGTTTCCAAAATACTAAGACTATAAACAATCGGCTTATGACATTAGAATTAGATATATTCTGGTATCTTTACGCATGTTGGTGTTGCATAAAGGATCCACGCTATATCGACACAATCAGATCACTCAGTGCCTAGCCATAGCAAAAAATGCATTTTTTTTTCGTGTTTACAACAATTTTCATTTTAAAATCTAGCCGTCATCAGACTACTGTTAAACGTGTTTAGACAGTATCCACAAATTCATAGGTCGCATTATATTCTCACCTGATGATGGTTAGATGTGGCCACGAAAGGTCGGTGATAGGGTCGACTGCATGCGTCTGGCTCAACTCAATATTGAATGAAGACACAGCGTAATTTTTAGCAGTTATGTACGCGACAGATGACGACCTTTTTTTCTATTTAATTTTCGTAGCAGAGGAGGAGTTATGCTTTTTCTTGTCGAATATCGACTGTGTAGGGTACTCGTAGATCAATAGAGGAATGCCATATATGTGGGCTTTGTTTCAAGATATAGCAAAGTAATTGGAAGAGAGCGTTAATCGTTAATGTTTTTGGTTAACGCTCTAGATAACTTCGACTTGTCATTATCTAGTGACATTGTTTTAAGAAATTCAGTAGAATTTATACGTCAGGGTCAGCAAGAGCGCTGTGCATTGTGCTGTTGCGGAAGTGCCTATATACAACTCACCGGCATTTTGCATGGTGGGCATCGAACATAGATGTAAGCTTCTATGTGAAGCGCACTATCTCTGTATTTGTCAATTTAGCGGAATTGTTTTTACACCACAGGTAGTAGGCTAAAATGCAGGTGCTCGTTTAGATTGAGAAAATCGTTTCCCGCCTTCAGCTCTCATGATTGAGCAAGCTTTCCTTGTGCAGACAATAGTGAATACGTGCGAACTATCTATTTGCTTTAACGAAACACTTAAATAGTAAATTGTTTTTTTCAATCACAGCAAGCAATCGAAGGAGATACTATTATAATCATGGTCTGTCTATGCGACATACAACCGTGTAGTCGGGAGCGTGGCGTCCTCTTTAGAAGCAAAAGATCAAGCATCCAGATAAAATGACTAAGATATGGTAGGCCACAGAAAATCTATGTACTGGCATATGAGAACTCAGTGACACAATGGATATATCCATAAGTACGGTCTTCGAATCCGATGGCAGATGACAGCGAAAAATCTTAAGCTGAACACCGTTCTTTACAACTAAGCTATGATAAATCTTGTATTTGCATGGCAAAACATGCACAGTATGTCGTTAACATTGTCTATCGGTTTTACAGATGACAGTCGATAGACTTTGCAAATCTACAGATGCACACGGGTTCACGTGTGTTCTGTGTACATGTGCCACAAATGATACCGATTCCGACCATAATAGATAAAGCTATTTTTAGTTAATCTTAATAATAACGACAGTATTAGTTTAATAGATCTGGGGTAGCTATAGGGTTGAGCATAAGATTTTGTCATTCAGATAAAAGTGCGCTGTATCCATGGCTTAACTTGTTATTTTGCCAGCGAGCGTCCGATGATTCAACTGCCCAGAAATGCGGCTGGATTTCGTATGTCTGGTCGCGGTCTGGTCATACATCAATCGAGCAGATCCCTAGTAGAGGGGCCTGTCAGCAGTGACTGGCGCACAATTACTGCGACAGTTGATGACAATCATATATGTCGTATAGTACTAAACTACCTTCCTCGTATATATTTGTAAACATTTCACGTTCTAGTTTTTCTTTTTCTTTGTAACGTACTGTCATATTAGAGAGAAGAAGCTGCTTGAATGACTCAGTTCTCATTTGGTTAACATTTTTATCAATTAAATATTTAGGAAAGATAAGGAATGACGACGATAGCTCACTCTCACGCACACATATGCCTATATATATATATACACTCCACAATGCAAAAAGATTGTCTAGTGTTTCGCTTGACTTTATAACAGTTAACGCTTACATAATATACTAACACAATTACCCATCGAGAACTCATTCACGGATGACGATAACAACAATAGGCTGTTGCTACTGGCGTCTGATGATCACGAGCTAACTCTCGTTCACGATTGTGGGCCATAGGGGCATAGTAGTAGACTTTACACGAAACTCGAAAGACAATGGTGACATCAAACTGGCACAGACTGGTACAACAGAAGGGTCGAGCGTGATTCTACCGTGATCTGCCATATATCTTCTACTTCTGCTACTCTTCGCATATGGCGTACCTTTCGGGGTCGTCGAAAACGCCCGTACAGAAAATAGGCTAAAGATACAAACGATCGGCGAAAATAACTTATGTACCTGCGAAAAGTGTGCTGGAATAATGAACGCTGGTAAATTTGGGTCGTGGGCAAGTTAGTGTTCAAGTTGGGTATCTAAAGAAAAATGCGCCCAAAGCAAGCAGTGGACTAGTTATGCACTGATTATATAACTACGTCTGTACGCGTAGGAGTAGTCAGAACCAATTTGACTAATCTATAGTAGATCTATAGTATAAAACTTTAATGGTATAGTGCAAAGTGATGATAGAAAGTCTCCCTCTCCCCCCTCTATTTATATACTGTTTACTTGAGGTAATCGTTTTGAATTGATATCATTCAATACACGATAAGCATAGGGGTCAGGGAAAGTCACCTGAAGATCAAAATATTTTTCCTGGTTCTTAAATGTTGTATTTACACTTTTGGACTAATAGTTGTTTTAATAAAAGATCTGACTGTGAAATGTTTGCAATTGTGCGTATTACCGTGTCGAAGCATTGAATTGTACACCTTCTTCAAGGCCTTATTGTAAGAATATAAAATCAAGAATTAAAAGGGCGTTGCAATGGTATTGCGTCATGATTAAAAGGGGCTACTGATGACAGTTAAAAACAAAAGAAATAAACCGTTTAGCTAACCATCTCCTCTATGTTAGTAATCTAAGCCTGTTTCCAAGTACAAAATGATTTTTAGATGTCAAATACTAACTTCAATTACGTTTATTTTTGTGGAAAATCCTACATATCCAAGCATAGGCGGTACGGTAAACAACAATGACACTGCACCACTTCCAAACCAGATATTGGTCATGTGTATCACGTAATATCAGCCACTCTTATTACCAAGATGACTGTTTCAGCGTCGTAGAAAATTATAAATTGGGCTTAATGTACAGATAGATGGCAGAAATGTATTATCCTTATGTGTACTGGCCTGTAAACTACACACAGCTGGCGTTACCACTTGCAATGATTGCTAAAAGCCGTAACGAAAAGGGCAAGTAGATTAAAAAGAAGCAAAAAAAATATGGTTAAGGAAGGGAAGTTCAAGAAGACGGCAAGTGTAATAAATCTAGTCTGGCAGACATCGTTTCTATCGTTGGCTACGACGCTCGAATATTAGAATCGCTTTTACTAAGCTGCACGCAGTCATCGAGTACTGACGGATCCTGTTTCTGTTTGCCCTCTGGCGTCTAGCAGTCAGACTTTTGCAAAAACTAGAATAGTCGATTATGACCCACATTTACTTGCGTTCAATCTGGTTAGTCGATGGACGGTGGCGCCATTCTGGTCCGTCGTAAGAAAGCTAGAAAAGCTAAGCGAGAAGGCTGAAACTGACTTGAAGTTCTGAGCCATAGTTTGCTCCACCCTGTTAATGTATTTACAAATATTAAAAGATGTTGAAAGCTATGTTGGTCCTTTGTCTAGACAGTACGAACGAGGCTTCAGTTTATGGATTTTCTATGGCAGCCTTACGTGATTTCTCCACGCCTGCATACGGGGTTAGTGCGAAGTCGGGGCGTACAACATCAGAGGACAGCATTGTCATGTTTGCTCAAGCGACATGATTGAACGCTTCATACAATCGACGCTTCGCTATTCGCTAGACTATTTTCTGTATGGTCTAAGAACTGTGACGTTTAGTGCGACAGAAAGAGAGTCATCTTAGGGTATATTAGCTCGGTAGGAGACCGAATTGATCAGCTTTTAGCCTTGTTTATCTATCTGTCAGTTTGGTTGAACACTTAACACAGCCGTTTACCGCATCATTCGTATTTGGCCTTAGTTCGTTTATAGCAGCTTTCTATGCTACTTAATCGTATCGTCGAACAATTAGATGTCGACACTGCTTTCTTCTGAACTTTTCCAGCGGAAAATACGTTGCTGAGATAATATAGTCGTATGAGAGATTGACGGCCTACGTATAACAGTTCGCTCCATTGTCCGGATTGAGCGTGTGATAGACAACTGCGTACTCTGTCGGGTGAAAGTTCTGCCCAGTCGTCTGTTGTATAGCTTTTAACCGTGGAAATTTATTTAGATGAGAAAAATGACCGTTTACACGTATCTTATATAATACGCCCGATGACGATTAATACCAAATAGGCTTGACTCTTCTTTTTCTTCTAAGCGCTTTTTCTTTGAAAGTTAGATGCACACCGATTAGAACAAATATTGCCCGCCTATTTCATGATGAGGTCGTTCCCATGGTGATACTGGTGCACGGGATATAACTCCGCACCATTGGCCTGTTTCTTTTTTTACTTACGTTCTTCAGCCATGACTTACGTGGACGAAGTTTTGGTCCTCACCGGGCTACGCCAGTTACGTCCACCGTCAGCATTGTAACGATACGTTATAGCCGTCGATACTGCCGCCGACCGCAGCCTCTCGACTATTGATGATTCTCGCACTCTCCCCAAAGTACTTGTTTGAACCACCGAAGTGGCTGTATATAGCTTAACGCCAATAACTGAACACAATGTTATTGGTAAAAAGCTAAGCAAGTGACTCCGGTTACGGCAATTGGGAACGCCACTGTTGTTGCCATTACTACTTATTCTGACGAGAGGGGAATAGGCCAGGGCGATGGAAATCTGGCAAGAAGGACAGAACCGGCACAAGCCGGTTTTTTGTTGGTTAATCTGGACGTAGAGGGTTGACGCGTGCGAAACAACGCAATAGCCATCAGCAGAACAGGGCGGCCAGCGGCCAGCGGACAGCGTTTGACGGCCAATGAAACGGCCGATTGAACGAAACGATTCCTAAGTTGCATCCCCGAAAGGTGGTGACGGCGACGTCGTCGAATGGAATGATAGCAGCTGGAATTCGCCGTATGCACGTACACCGTCTTAACAGTCTAGTTGCAGCCAGCGAGGACTCTTAAACGCTGAAATTACCGAACGATGAAGAAACATGGAGTGGCGACAGATTATCGCCACGAACATTCAATCAAAACACACGAACAGGCACTTGTAAATCAGCTATACACACAGCAACACGAAACACATGAGCGTATATAGGACACATTTGTTCTCGGTATATTGCGATTTTCGTGCAGACTTCCTCGCGCTCATCTGAAGCCGCGCGGCTAATGGGAACTGCTTTCGTAGCACACGCTTCTTAGCACAATTCGAAAATAAACAGACGCTGCTTACATTGAATAGGGGCCGCAGTAATAGGCTCAAGGCATAAGATGCGAAAGCTAGAGAAAGTTACCGGAAAGCCAGCTCAATATTCTGACAATCCGAACGGTTAAAGTCGTGTAATTTACACAGAATACTAACACAATATTTATATTAATTTCTAGTGATGTTTCCCGCCGATGTCATTTAGCTGCATACACTGTAGTGACTACATAGGCACATTTTCTTCTTTGATATAGCACTTTTTCTTAAGTTTAAATCTCTAAAAAATAACACAACAAGCTGGCTTTTCCTGTGTCAAACAAGATAGATAGTCACTCCAACGTGTTCTCGCGTCACTAGTACCTTCAACTTGGCACGAGTGTCCGCAGCCAGTCGGAAACGTACCTTGCCAATGGATATTTCCTGTATGGTAAAATTGTTCATATTATGTAGCAAACTTGCTTTCGGATTTTCATGTTCCAGACGCAGGAGAAACTATAAATAACTTTCTTTGCACTCGGCGCAACATAGTCGGAATAAGGAGAACGTTTGTGTATGGAGGCGGCGGCCGATGACACTCACACTATTAACGGTGCCGTTCTAGATGCCTCACTACCTCAATATGTAACTAAAATTCTTCCAAAGCCCTGATCAGCTGTTCTAACTTAGCAACCGGCAAGACGATAATGCAGAGTGCTCATAACGCCCCTACATAACGTTCTTCTTAAAAGTTAGGTGCTAATGTAGAAATAAAAATATTTTGCCATATTTATATATAAAACAAATAGTAATCTAATCTTGTGACGCTGACGTGGTAATGGCGATTAGTTTAGAAAACGCATTCTAATTTATGCGGTTTCATTAAAATAATCGTAGCCTCTAATGGGTTCAAATGAAGAATGAAAGTCCTTATAACCTTACGCTGCCGATTCCGCTGGCGTCAACCTAGATATACGGCAGTTGCTTGCTTTGTGCTGACGTATTTTGGTATTCACTGCATTATATTACTGTGTGATTAGTGAAACTGTAAAAACATCACGCTAACACGATATTAACGCTACTCAACCTATTTATAAATCAAATCGCCGATCGTAATGTACTCCGCGTTCAAAAAATTTCGACCATAGTTTTTCCAGCAAAGTCAATAGTGCATTGTAGTTATGAAACGAAGAAAAAACATAGCCATTATTTTCGCAAGGGCATATTATAATAGTGGCACCGGCCTTAGGTCTCGTCCCCCTATCTGCGCTAGAGGCAATCGTCTGTCGTCAGCTGCCAAGCTATTATGTACATCGAGGAAAAATAACTGTGTCGTTCTACGGCGTTTCGAAGCTTTCTGAACCAGATGCTAAGCAGACGCCTGTCGAGAAAAATGCGAGGATAATGAAAAATATGCTTCGAGAGTACGGCTTTAAAGGTCATACCCAGCTTTCAAGCGACTCCAGCTAGTAAAACCACACTTGCTATCAGCCGGCTGTCTATATTGAACATGTGTGAAAAGTGTAAAATAGGAATTGACGCTTGTTAGGCCATAAAAGTCAGAAGTGTCCAAAGTTGGAACGTGTCCTTTTTTTTTTTGTTGTCGATGCGAAGCGACATACACTGTACTGAAAACCACCGAGAAATTCCGTACAACACTGAAAACAATGTAAACAATATTTTGGAGCAATTAAATATGACATAATCTCATTATAACGGATTAATAAATAAGATAAAAATTGCGCTGTGTCATTAGCTAAATTCGGGTTCATCAACCGAATGAATATCCGAAGAAAAGGCTATCCTGCCATTATGACTTCACACCTAGACAAGCACAATGGAAAATTCCCTTAGCCAAACAAGGGCATTCGAGTGAAGTAGTATGCAGAGCAGTCCTCGTGAATTCATGGATTTCTTCGCTTTTGTATTTAAATTTACGCATTCGCCCCTACGTCGCCGTCGTCATCCCGAAAGCCATCCGGCCGTTTCAACATCATTGGAGTACCGTCGAAGTCGTTCTTTTTCCATTTTAGTTGTCTTTTTTTGTTCAGTACAGGATGTTATCCCATTAAAGACGCGTTTCTTTTCGTATCCATATCATACATGCATAATTACCACTCGGAATAGTTTAAATGTATTTAGCCGCAAGTTGCCTTACTTTTACCCGTCTCGTAGTTGGGTTTTCCATCTGCACTTCACTGGGTTGATTGGTGTAGTTCCATCTTGCCTATTTAATCACACTTGCACAGTGTCGGACAGCCAATTATTCACGTTTGTGATCTTCCACCTTACAATTATATGAGCAGTAATAACTATCTATGGTGAAATCCTAATCTCGGTATATCGTATATATATATACTTAGTCTAGATTAAATCTGTCAGTTGAAGCTCTATCGTATAAAAGATTTGTGTCACGCGGACGCGAAGTAATGATGCAAGAACGGATTTCTTTACGACGCACTCGTTTCATGGCCTTATCTTGATAAGGAACAAAATTAACTAGAAACGTAATTAGTTAAGGTGACGTGAGGGAAGTAAAACATATACAGCATAAGCCAATCCTATCAAGGCTAAATACTTTTTGCGAACACTTGTCATGCCTTCAATTACTATCGATAGTGACGAAATCGGACGTCTAAATATTAAGACCAGCCCATATTTAGTAACTTTTTAAAGTGAAACATGCCACTAAAGAAAATCTCTCGTAAAGCAACATTTGTACACCCCTTGCTCCCTTACTGATGCTACCGGTATCTAGCCACTTAGATAATTCACGATGTCACATTAGTAGTCCTACTAAAAGCTAGCATTTTTAGCTTTAACTAATTAGAAGGCTACCACTTACCAGTTCGATGTTTCTGTCAAAACAGGCCAATAAAAACCAAGCTTGCTACTAACTAGCTTTCATTAAGTACAACAGTAACAGGCGTAAAAATTTTAGGCACAGTTGGTATCGTTTGTGTGTGAAACGCAGCTAGTGTGGCAGGAGGGCGTCTGTCACAGACGTGTTTCTTCAATGTAGGTGGAATTACCTTTTTTTGATTTCAGATTTATAGCGTTCACAAATCGTTTTCAAAACTCTAAATAATAGCGAGCATCGTTGTAAATTTGACCTCAAATAACGTGCTATTGGTAAGCCTATAATTTCACACAACCCATTGTATTCTAGGCTGTGTGAATTGGAACTCGAGCAAGCGTAAGTTCAACTTGAGATCTGATGGCATGTCTGCGTCAGCTGTCCGTCGGTTTATGCTGTACTGAGTGAACTTATTTCGTTACGGTTTTGCCGATGCAACGGCGCGCGCTGACATAACACATTAACGTCTCTTGAAAAATGTTACCATATTTATTTCGGGTTACAATTGAATTATTGTTGAGACGACAAAGAAACCAATGATCTTTCTTCATTGGACTTCTATATCAGCGGTAAACATTTTCTAATGGAAGGAAATCAAAGAGTCAGATAGTTAATGCTTAAAATTGTCTTAGGGCACAAGCTAGCTAGACAGTGTCTTGGACTTTGCGTATACAAGAAGTCGACCTAAGACTTTTAAAACTACTAGATAGATTTCAAATGGAGATACCATAGCTCATTAGATTGACTTATTTCTTTTTTTTTTTTAGCTAGTTTCAAGTGCCTTTGAGTTAACTTTGTTTCAAGCGGTCGCGTTTCTGGTAACAGCGTAAAGCAGTAATTTTGTACAATGAAGCATAGCGTCAATGGAGGCCCGTTTACTGCGAAAACTTTAAACAATATCCCGTATTCTGAGCATGCCTTTGTCATCATATACCTGTGCTTCTTCTCTGAAAAACGGATTTTATTCCAGTGCCTGGTGCTTAGCATATACTTGCTACGACAAACAGCAGGCCAACATGTGTCCAAACTCCGGGACACTGCCCTGTATATGAGCGGCGCATTTTAAAGCGTCGTTCAACACAGAAACAAAGGAATACTCTTTGTTTTTTCGTTACTTCTGTTCGCTTTAGCGGCGGTCATTCGACAGCAGGCCTCGTGTAATGTGTGAGTACACCTGATACAGCCTGTATTACATGACCAGATGGACGTTATCCATCAATGCAGAGAGTGTTGTTGCCGTCCCAACAAGTTCAAACTGTAGCTTTCTCATTTGAGCTTCGCTGATATCCACCAGATTCTGCTATTTTATTTCGAATGCAAAGGATAATCGATACATTTCTTGCACAGCGGCACGAGCTGAAGCATATACAAGATTTAATATCGGAACTCGGAAAAATACGCCATGGTAACTTTTGAGGAATGGACTTCAGCAAGAACGAAGTCGACTTCGATCTAAGTACTGTAGTCGATAACAGATTGCGCTCGCATAAATTCCTAAATTGAGATACCGATATTCATGTATCAGATTTATTAGTATTAAACCAGTTTTTAAACTCACCATTTTATTGATCTCCATTTATTTTTATACAATTTCAGGACTTCCGTACAAAAGCTTTGACATGTCACAATGGCCTCTTAGTTTCGGCAAATATATCACATAAAATTATTATTGCATCATATATAATTGGCTTCCTTTGAAGAACTAAGGAACACGTCGCCTTGTTCGCCTATAATGCTGCTAAGAGGAGATGAGTTTTTTGGATCGACCTACATGTGGTTTGTGACCAGTTTTTTTCAAATAAATAGTTGTCTCAGACATCGCTCTCTCAATACAGCTTTGGCGATGCCTGTTCGCAATTTCCCTAATTTAACGAAAATGAAATTTAAGGAAAAATGAATGTTCCCATTTTTTGGGACATTCAATGACACATGCTTAAAAATAAGTCGAGTAACTATTTGCCAAGTATCACATTAAATGCTGCGGATGAAGGTCTTTTAAGACGATCTAACATAGGCCCAAGCTTCGAGAAAAAAATTCAAAACCTTTGTTTTGACGCGTTGCTAAGTTGCACAGAGATGCAACGTGGCAGCATGTAGCTTCGGCGTTTTTTTACTATGTGACGCCTCTTTTGTAACCGCGCCCACGCGACGCGTCTTGTAAAACTTATATTGCAAGACAACAATGTAATTTCATTAACTCTACATTAGGAGTGGCTATACGTTACTCCTGTCGAAGTAACTTTGTGGTGAATGTGAAGCCTGCAATCGTATCAATTACTTCAAGTGGTCTCGATCATTCTCTCGTGTATGCATTACAACTGCTGGACATCCATTTGCTAAATGCATAAGATCACCGCCATCATCCATATGACTATGCCAAGACCGTTGTACAAATTTCTTACTGAAACGCATTAGCATACCTGGCGTTCGTGCGATTTCCAGGACATTGGAGCAGGATTCTTTCTGGTCGATACAAAACTTCTGTAAGAAGTTGAACGCCAGTAGCTATACAACTACGATGAAATTCGCAGTAGTGCTTAGTATCCGTCTCGTTCTAACTGAACTCTACTCTTCACCTGCACGCCTGTTGGTCGTCATTCAACTTCGAGAAGGGCCGCTCAAGAAGGTGAGAAGGAAGGAAGGTAAGTTAATTTGCCCTCAATGATTCGCGTTCTGACAAGTGACCTGCTACCGCTGCTCGATACTACAATAGAACTACGTCAATGCAACGGTACTATATCGCACACCCCTAAAAAACAAAGCTATCATTACATATATTTATGGAGTAAGGTATTTCGCAGCTACAGTAAAATATTCTACATTATAAATGTAGAGTATTCTACAAAAATTCTATGTTAATAAACCACTCAATTATTTAAATTATCCTTAAATATTTTATCTCTTCGGTTTCTTCAGTCGTGTGTTTCTGTGCCTGTAAAAAAGATGGATGAACTAAATTGGTCCATAATTTAGAAGGATGACTGCGTCGTTTGATAGGATGCCTTCATGTAGCCACTATAAACACTTCATCTTTGTGTCATTCCCACTAGCAAAAAGGAAAAGAGATGGGTAAACGGATCATTTCTTTGTCCAATTGTAGTTGAGACAATCAATTGCCACGACTAGATATTCCAGCACAGATTTTGAAATACGCCTTCGTCTGATTTGTAAGAAATTATGACATTTCCCGCCCTGCCAGACTCAGGATGTATTAGCCGTGTATGTAAGCAAGAGAAGCTGACTTTATGATAGCATGCTCGCTTTGGCATTATTGAAACCATTTCGCATTACTAGTTTGCATGCGAGCTTACTCCAGATGAAACTTTGTAAAAAAAATCTGGTTTACCTTTAGCTAACTCCGCTATTGACCTTTGTACAATATATAATTTGTATAAGACCTTTGTACTATTTAGAACCGTTGTGGTTCGAGAACGTCTACAAACTAGAACGATTATGATTATAATACGCCATTTCAGATGAGGCAATACACGTGAATTGAAAGAAACAATGAAAACGTGTTTATTTATTAACATTTTTTATGTGTTTTTGTTAAACACGCATTATTCGTGCCCTATAGTTTTTGTGTGTGTGGTTTCCTCATACTGTCGTTGCCTCTCTGTATCGTTGCCGACCCCAGCGAGGCTTCCGCTCAACTTCACCACCTTATATACAATACATTTACGTTCCGCATTCGCTTGTTGACGTGATCTCCTCCGAACTTCACTTTTTTCGTCTTTTTCCATTGGGGCTTTTTATCGTTTTTGCGACTAAATAAATTACTTACTGTTTATATACATTGAATTATATACATGGTAGCATCATGTCAAAATATAATTATAATAATAGCATATCGAAACGTCCGGCTATGTATATACACACAGGCTGACACTCACTTTTCCTCTGTTTTATCTGCCAATATTTCTTTGCCACCCATCACGACTTTCCTTCCTGTTCGCGTTTTGAGTTTTTTACGTGCACTTTCATGTGACCTATAATATAATATCGCTATTAAGCTCTAACGTCCCTTTTCACTAAACTAATAAGCTCAGATCAGCGGATTATCGTTTCACAACAGCTCTGGTTGCTATATATACTTCGCCTGTTAAGTCCTGCTTTTAAAACTGTTTACCTTTTTCTACGCGCAACTTGTTTATCTAAATCTCAGATTGAAACATTATATACTAATTTAAGCACTATCTATCCTTAGCTTTTCGGCTAAGATAATAAATTGTGCTCAAATGCCGTCCCCTGTTTTCTAAGCAGCACCATCAGTCGAATTTTCTCTTGCTTAACGTGATCGTATATCCCATGCTTATGGTTTTTCTATACTGGAAGTTCTGCACATCAATCGCGCCCCTTTTCTATTCTGTCTCTGTGTCTATTTCGAGTTTTACGTCCGGTGTCGCCGTTGGACATTCCATCAGACGGGTGACTCCCAGCACGAAACGAAGTCTGCTATGCCCGGATTCGAAACTACACCGCAATGCTTCCCTAGGATTAGCAAACGAATGCCCCATTCAGTCTAGAAAACGCGTTCTTTCCATTGTACAACCGTCCTTGTCCAATTCCGAACAACAAGCGTAGATAAATAGCAAAATATATTGCAATACGAATAAAAATCACACTCGTTTAGCCACTTTGCTATTATCAGCCTCCAACGGCATCACAGTTAATCCATCAACAATCGCTCAACCGCACTCCTTACTTCAGCTCATTAATTTATCGATCAGTCGACCACCAGTCATTGAACGTAATTATTCTCTAACTGCCATTTCACGTTCTTCGTATATATACGTACGCCTAGAATTTCATTCTGCAGACGTCCTGTCATGAACATCCAACCCTTCCGCTTTTCGCGATGTCACATAGAAGTATATATAATTTTGTTGTCGGTCATAAAATATATATGTGTGTATCTGTGTGTGTGTGTTGCATATCATCAGATTATCTATATCGACACGTCTCTGTATAGTCGTAGCTCAAGTAGGTTATAGAGCGAAATTTTTCCTGTAGTTGCTTAGTATTTCGAAAAAACCTTCCTGCAGTGGAATTGACACCTCTGCCCTGCCGTCAAAGTAAAAAATCGCGCTATAAATTGTTGAGACGGGACCGGGTGTGCAGCGAGTACTGTCTAACCATAGATTTTATAGAAGAACAAAAACCAATATTTTTTTTCCAATTGAGAAACAGTATAACAGGATAGATTTTTCTAATTTTTGTGTATTCACATGTAATAACAAGCATATGATAAATAAGAGATAATATATATACATTCGCTACATCTACGGTCAAATGTTTTTTGGAGACTTGCACAATTTAATTCGAAGTAGTCTTCGTAAGCAACATACTCCATACGAGTTGGTGCCTGGAAGTAGGCACAATTAGTCTCATGAAGTTCTTCCAAGAACTAATTGCCAGATGAAAGGCCTACAATCGTTATACAGCAAACTGGTTCATTAATGGTATTCTGTCGAAGCACTGACACAACTTCATTCGTATCTGCTGACAACGCACACAAAAATAGCTACTTCTTCTATAGCAGTTTTAAGCTTCTCTCGTGCGCCCCTTATCACCGTATTGCTGTTCTTCACCTGTAGGTTCCTTGGCGAAAAATAGGTTTCCCAATTTAATTTTCCTAGTTGATTTTTTACGGATAGGCTACTATAGTAAGTGGAACGGCAGGATTTACCTAGGACATTGTATGTATATATAAATACAGGCACACGTAGTCGTCAACTGCGACCAATCCACTAATTATTTAGGATCATTATTATTGTCACGTACACTAAAATTAAATATCGTCATGTACCAGGACGGTTGTTCATCTTGTCTATACAAAAGCGTTGATTCTTTCTACCTCTAATCTGTTATACATAACATATATGCCCATGATGTGCTCGATCCAAACATAGATATCCATTCGATAACTGTCCGTTTTCCATATATCTTATGACGATCCGTATCAGTGTCACCTTTATCACTTTACTAAACAAACTATTTATAGTCTAGCCAATACTAATCAGTAGAATTGGCGCAACTACCTCCGGACCTTTATCAGTCATCACGAAAAATGATTATAACTATAATATTGTTACAGTCATTATTATGAGTACCAGGATCATTATCATTATTATCCTTGGTTATAGTTATTTGAGTGATCGTCCAAAATCTATAATGACTTTTCCTTCATTCCGTTCCATTGTTACGGTACAAATAAATATTGTAGTTGTTTGTCAGTTGCTAATCTCGGCCACTCTTACATCTAGCGTAAGACACCTGAATTAGCAGCGAGCCAATTGATCTTTTGATCCTTTATGCCTTACTCTTCTGCTTGCCAGTATCCTGCCTTATATTCTGTAGAATCAGATATTGAGCAGATCCTTTATTGATCATCTGTTACATTATTAGCGTGAGTGAAAGTGAGTTGTTTCGTGAGTTATGCCCGTTTAGCGCCTTCAAGGTGCCGAGCAGAACTGGTCGTCGGCAAGCTCAACATTATCGAGGAAATCATTTTCGCTGTCTTGTGAAGACGAAGACGACTGGGAAGAGTTCATTGAGGTTGTCCGCTGCGGCTGTTGATGGACTCGCCCCCGTGACCGCAAAACCGAAGGCACGATTCCAGCTGTAACAGCAGCGCCATCAGCGACTGCAACGAGAGTTCGTTCCGTCCGATGAGCTTGTTCCCGCAGTAAATCTTTAGAATCGTCCGGGCCCTGTTGTGGGCCTTGATGTCAGGCGGCAGTGAGGGAGTTCGCCTGAGGAGGCCTTTTCTGAGGTGTGCGCGGCGATCTTGGTGGGAGGTTATGCCTCATGTAGGACAGAATTGGACTGCCGAATACAGCCTGAAGGCCGGTCAGTAGAGTATTGTGGCCAACTTCAAGATCAGCTCCGAGCGGCTTCATCACGCTCAAAGCGACAGCCCCCTGAAGTAGCAAACGAAAATACCACAAACACAACGTTTTGTTAATATCATGCATCGGCGTGCCGGTTATGCAATTAACACTTTTATTTCGCGAAATATGTAGGTACACAGCAATGCAATAAACTAATTGAAATAAAACGATAATAAACAGTTTATTGTGTGGCCTAGTGGTTCATGCTGGGCCGTCGTAGGTAATATTTAAATGACTACGTATGTTTAGAATGTGCGTAATGCCCCGCCCCCCATAATCCTCGACTATAAATGCATGCCCAGCAGAAAATAGCAAAAAGCGGGAAACAACGTCTACGATCGAGTTCGAACGTCAACAATACCAACAACAACAATAATTTTGAAGCTGTTGCAATACACGTTTACTATTACTATTATCATTATTATTCAGTGTTGCTATTACCCGTTGATGTTGTTTATAGCAGCAGCAGAAATTGTATATATTGGCTAGCGTGAAGATGAACATCACAAATCCGTATTCCCACATGTGTCACTAAATCGAAGCGCCCAGTTCAACTCAGCTCTAAATATGTTTCAGGCCGACAGGCATGCGTATGCGGAATGCGCCAGCTCGCCTGGTTGCTTCAGGCCCCTTTCCTTATCATCGTCAAGGCCATCTAGGGGCCACTCGGATCCGGTCTTCGTTTAGACACATTACCACCCATCGTCCAACAACATCGACAGCAACGCCAGTTCGAATCGCCCCAAAAACTAACCATAACAGTAGCAATAACATCCGTTCCTAGATGCCATCATCACGACCACTAAATGACTTTTAAGCAGTCTTGATATGATGGTACTAGCTACGCTATCCACATATATATATGCTATTGGTAGGCATGCCACGGCTGACCTTCGTTCATCGGACGACGACGACGACGGCGGCGGCGGCGGCGGCGTCGTTGTCGTCAGCAGCAGCAAAAGACATACGTATAAAGACATAAGAAGACCGCTGCGTCGTCAATTCGTCCTGTGTATGAATTTTTTGTTGATGAAATCTCCGCAGCTCAAGTAGCTCCGACGTACAGTTTAATGGAAGGTATTTCTACTATGACCATACTATAATAGTTCTTAGTGCAAACAAAAATGGCTGCGTTTACTCTCATAAAACGCATGGGAAGATGGAAAATAATGCTGATTGTCAACTTTCGAATCCATGTTATATCATAAATTCTTTTAGATGATCACATTTTGGAAATAGGGGGGCGTATATCCGATACAAGTAGTATGATGTAGTGTTGCTGCTGACTGTTAACGGTGACTTGATTCGTCTGGCGCGAAATCGTATCCTAGGTGGCTCGAGGGCGTAATGGCTAGTCATAGTATTATTCATAGACAATCACATGGATTCTTCGGCAGTTCTCAAATACATAATCTATAGTAATCACAGCTGTGTTGATTCCCGTCACGGAACACGAATGACTTATTAAGCGAAATCCGTCATACAATCGTAATGGTAAGTAGTTACTGTCGTGCGATCTGATGCTTGAGCTGACGTTAGCTCGAGCGAACGCGCGAATTTACGAAGGGACATTCGTCTGCGACCTAAATCTCTGAATATGGACCGAAAATATTGCGTCATTCCAGTCCTAAAAGGTCTCAGTCGGTTTGAAACTTTTAGCGAAAGAGGGGAGAATAGACAAATGTGATTGAAAACTCCTCCGTCCTGTTCTCCGTTGCCTCAAATTCGAACGGAGAGAAGAAGATTTCCTGCACATCCCGTCCGTCTATCAGGACATATGTGCAAATAGAGGACACAATCCAAAAGTTAGTCTGTCACATGAGCACGTTATTGGAAGTACATATTATCCAATAAATTTAAGTATTGATTTTTTTCGCCGTTTTTACGTCATTCCAGTTAGCCCAAGTTCGATCCCACTAATCGTAGCACTCGAGCTAGTTGTTGCTTACGGGATAGCCAGATTTTAATCGTTAATGGATCTTAAAAATAACAAACAATGATCGCAGAAAACTATTAACCGAAGCGCATCGTCAACAGACCGCACTCGTTCAAATGGTGCCATTTTGACGCAGGCAACACGCTAAGCAGACGGCATTTTCCATATGCTTGCGTGTGCGTAAAAAACCGTCTCCATATAAATTGCATGGTGACTGTCGTCGTTGGTACAAACGGATAGGCAGATGATTCTACCTTTTTCTATGAAGAGTATCGGTAAATGCATATTTGCATCAACTACACTCGATGCTGCCAGCTCTTCACAACACTTTCTGCCAAGTAATATTCAGTCGTTTTAAAGCAGTTACGTAGTATATGGGATTCTAAACGTATCTACCCGTTTTATACTGCCCACCGGCATGGCCATCTGTATCGGTGGAAAACTGTAGCTGATATCGTCTGATTAGTTTACCCGTAATTTATGGCTTGCTGCCATGCACCAGCTCATCTGGCTTTTGTACAACAGTGTCGCTGCACTATAAGAAGATGCCAGTCAGCCTACGTATACGAGGAAGTCTCATTTCAACTTCGGTTTCAAAAACTGGCGGTACCGGCGCCAGCGAGAAGGTCAATTGTGAGTTAAGTGAAACAAACCCACAACTACGCTAAGGGTACAAAGCGAAGAAAGGAACCAGTACTATAGGTGCCTGCGACCTCCGGTCTTATGGTTGCGTGGGGTCGTAACAACGCCAGTGGTTGTTGTAAGCAACTTGGGTCGTTGAAAGCACCAACACACCGTATCAACGGTTATTGATTGTGGTGTTTCTCGCTTTGTCTTCTTCTCATTCTTCTCGATGAATTATCAAGGTAGCGGCCGGTTAGGTTCCGACAGTTAGAACGCATTCGCATTCAAGAAATTGATAAAACGGAAACAGTGCAAGCTTAAACTACTTACGATGAACAATTATTCGTACTGCTCATGTGCTGACCAATGAACCCTGTAAGCGACCTTGGCAATCAAAAATATCTTCAGGCAAATGCAGTGAATTCCGGCTTTACCGGATTAATCACGGTAACAACTAATGCTCTATAGATCTCTGCAGGTTCTATTCAGCTGCCGCGCTTCTGTTGTGTGTCAGCCTAAATGGAGATGTTGTCATTGTTGATAGTCGAGTATGCTTTTCTATCTTTCTAGTTCCGAGAATAGGCTGTGGTGAGACAGACAAGTGTATTGCGATGGATTTTCCGCATCCGCATTTTTCTTTTGCTCTGTAAAAGATTGAAATTCTGAGAGTTGTTAACACCAGCAAAAACTGATAGATATATCCACCGAAAGAACTGTAGTGGTCGCATAACGACAGACATCAAACTTCGTCCAGCAAAAAAGAGTCAAACGAAAAAAACCAAACACACGCGTCTGTTTAGCTAAGCAAAACAATTCCCAAATGTACGATTCGATAACGACGACAGCACGTAGCTTTCCTACGATGTATAGTCAAGACGGCATTACCGTCTAGTGTAACGTCGAGCGGGGGTGTCACGCAAACGTGTCACTGAGTAAACGTCGCCTTCCTATTATTATCATACATTTGAAGTTACACTGCTATGGAACGGCAAAGAATCAGGCAGTGATCTATTCTATTCGATTGGTCGGATTGTTACGTCTTATGACGGCAGGACAGTGCATCCTCGAACATCGCTGCTAAACTCGATCTCTGGTTTTCCATCTGACACCACAATCGTTTGTGAAAGGCAAGTGACTGAGTATAGATTCCAATTGGCTGCGTCATAATTCCATGCTTCGCCATAAGTATTTCACCACTCCGCAGGTTGTTATTGCAGCTGGTATAGCCTGATGTCAGGGATGGTTTCAATCTTCAGTTGGTTACGGGACAGAACGAACATAAACTCGATTTAACTCCCAAATTCAAAGAGATTATAGAAATAAGACAATCGATATTTGCTTATCTTTATCTATTTGCCTGGCCCAAATGAATATACAAGATACGTAGACAATTTAATAGCGAACTGGTGCTAAAAACATGAAACAGGTAGTACCGCTTGACGTTGCGAGGAAACATACATTTTCCTTTGAACAAAAGAGGCTTAGACTACATTGATTAGGTTAATCGTTAGCGTTGCTTTATCGGTATCTGCTCTACTCGGAACATAAGTCGAATTGGAAACGACCTTCAGTTTTGTTCGGTAATCAGTCCGCCGTGTTCTGTACAGACCTCTCGCCTATTCGTATAGGGATGCTTATGTATCTGTAACGCTTGACAAAAATTCCGACTGTCAATATCTGCTGCACCCCAGATACCGTTATGACGTCCGACGTCGGAATGCTGCCACTGTGGGTTTTGAGGCAAAATTAACAGCTGGTGCGTTGTCCGCTTCGGGACGGCTTCCACCTTGCCAAGATAATCGTCTGGGCTGTTCCCTTTGCGTTAGCAGAGTTTAACTCAATTTGAAGGGTGTCAGACTCAGCTGCAAGGTAATGTCGAGAACGACAGGCAGACGACAGAGTTAAGTGGCAGTGGTAAGCTTATCATCTGTCACCTTCTGTCTTCCTTAAAACAGCTAAGGATTCTAAAAACTCTCTTGTTCAGTTATTACTGGGTCCCCTCTGTTCCAGTCATTCCATGGGTGCTTTCAGAGACTATAATGCACATAGAATCCATCTGCGTAACGCCGACGCTGGGATGAAGAGTGCTTCGTTGTATCGCTTAGTTAGTCAGGCAAAACTAACCAATATTTAATTGCTTTCACATATTTATCGTTGTGCCCGTTAGTGCTACTGATTTTCGTTGGGGATTATAATGGTTACTCTAATAGTCGTATTGAGTAGCTGGAAACAAGATGACGATCAATATTAAGTAACGCTCTATCTATCTGGTTCAAGTCGATCCTCCAGGGGTGACCTGTATTCTCCACAGGGACATAGGTAAGTAGCTATTTACTTAACATTAAAGAATGAGGATAGCAAGCGCTATGATAGTACAACAAAAAACATATCTTCCAATGTAAGGGAAATGTTGCACGGTTCGCCTGCAGAACGATATGTTCCTGCATCGTGAATCGTGCTCGGATAACGGGCATTTGTCGCATCATTCAGTTTCCGTCGGCTCTGTCCGTTTACGTCCTTCATCCTGTGAAAGACCCGCTGTTAACACTGCGTGGCAACCCGCAGTGACCAATGACGTTGTTGCCCCGCCAGCGAATTCCCGCTGTTTAGCATACGCTGTCTATTCTTTTGCCGTTCATGACATCCATTCATTCTGGACCTCGGAGATTAATTTGCCATCGACCTTTAGAAGTACAATGGAAATAGGATTAGCTTCATGCTGGTATATTCTAGTGTAGAGGAGGGTTGGCTTTTTCGTCTGCCACGCAGTCTCTTGTACGGTAATTATGCACTTCTTTTTAGTTAGATTTTATCAACTGTCTTCACTTTGTAGTCAAATAGCTCTTTTCCATGCAACGGTAAAAAAAAAACTGATAATATACTCAACAAATAAAACTAACAACACACTAAAGCTTTATAATGACAAAAAACGCGAAATGAGGTTCGTCATCGCGCACTCAACGTTACCCTAACGTCGCTATTGACTAAGGCCCGTACAACGAAACTTCAATTCACCTGCCTGATACTCAAGAAGCATCGGCTACTAGAAGCGGCCAAGTACTGACTGGCCGGAACGCGTCCGTAGCAAGTTGCTGTAGATTTACTATCGTCGAAACGTACAGGCGGGGTAGCGGGCTCTGAAGTACTTGGCACTTGGTGCGTACGCTAGTCTGACGCCCAGCTGTACGAAATCGGTTCCTAGAAATGACCCCTGTTTAGTAACTGACACCGGACTGAGGGTATAGCTGCCATGATGACGGCGGAAAATGCACTCAAGTCAAATGAGTAAACGAATAAGTTTCTGATAACATATTAGGCGGATCGTACGAAATGCCACTTGAGATTTATGAAATTGTATACACAATGTTGGTTTGTGGGCAAATAATAGAGACTTCGAGGTGACGTTAGAAATGGCTTACGCGTGAATCGAGCTTCGATGATATTTAGGTATTTTTTAATGATGAGGTCCGGTCAAGTGACTCTCGCTAATTGCTACTCTTCGAATGAAATATATTTATTCATATATGTCTAATTAATAAATATATAAATCTTAACGGATACGAACTTTTCGCTAAAATCGAAGTTATCAAGAACTTATTAATATTCGCTGCCTTCGTTGATCGCTTGGCCATGAAATACATACGTCCACATTATTACTTATACTGAGTTTTTGAAAAATGTTTCATCACACTGGCCAGTCAGTTTTCGTCGATAGCTGCCAGAGAAATGCGCTCACCACAAATCCATATATCTTATGGCCCCTACTAGCTAAATATCGGCTTCTATCAGCCAATTCTCCTTTCCTTTTTGAGTCCTCTCAGCGTATTTGACCAAGTGTCCGGCAAGGTGGGCTAGAGACTACCATGGCGTCTCAGTACGCACTCGTAAGGCTCTCACGATGCTCTAGCTAATCAAAGTATTATATGTTCTGTCGACACTTATAATGGCATGGCAGGACTGCAGACTTTCATACACACAGATATGCACGGTTGCTATGGGTGTGCGAGTATGCGCTTGGAAATATGTTCCATGAATGGGTCTATGGCCAGTTACCTCGTCGATTTTTTCCTGCCCAGACTAGATGATGACGGCTGCCGCGGCCGCCTCCGCTGCGGCTATATCTTTGAGCCGAGCGTGGTGAGCAGTGGCAAATACTTGCTAGTCGTCGTTTCTTCGATCGTTCAGCGTGCCAGCAGCGGTAGTGCCTACTCTACCTTGTTTGTTGACCTTGAACGGCCCGGACCAGATCGCACTATTGCCGCCACTAATACACCGCGTCCATGACCTCAAGCGTGAGAGTTAGCCGTTCTTGACACACGCAACTAACGGCGAAAGAGTTGCCGACTATTTCGCCAAGGCGAACAACGAAGTGGCTGCACTAGTGACCATCGGTTTCCTCCGAGTGAAGACCTATTGAACACAAAGCCACTGACGAAGCAGCTATACGATAAAGCTTTACATATGTATGCGTATGCCAGCTAACGACCCATGATGTTGTCGGGCCTATCTACCCTCCGAGTGACCTGGAAATGTCAGTATTTATATGGGGTATATAGAATGGCCCATAAAATCGGCAAAAGATTCAAGTGTATGGAAGAGAATGTGAGATTAAAGGTTACTCGGTCACTTGCTATCTGAATAGAGCTCTGAGCGGAATGGCAAGGAATAATGAAAGCCGCCGGCTAGTGAAGTAATATGTTGCTAAGCTGAAACAAAAGAGGATGTTTGTTCACTTTCGATAATTTCAAGGCTGTTCGATGCGTTTATGTTTGCTTGGCTAGAGTCACAGCGTGGGGCATTACATAAGTTCTCCTCGTGTGTTAGAAGCACCTAGACGTTTTGACATTTAAACAGTGTTAACGTAGATTCTTAAACCGCAGGCCAAATATTGGCTGCGCAGGACTATATTGTAGACACGCAAATTATAATGTTTTCACTTTGCGTACTGCATGAAACAGTTTTCGACAGTAATAATTACGTAAAATGTTGAAGCTTCATTGAATCGAAGCATGTTTTCCGCTGTCCTTTTGGGTCGGATCGTGTCTTTATCAGGTCGCTTTGTGTACGCCACCATCAGTACGATGGAATAATTATTTAAATCTGCAAATCCGCATTCTATAACGGTCTCATATTATTCCATTTGTCTAGTTAGAATAGCTGAATACACGGCACACAACATGCCCAACCCTTTTTGTTATCCACTTTCCAACCACGTCGTGATAACGATAACGTCACGCAATAATACTTAATCTGCCTAACTGTAGTATCTTAATTGATCGAGAACAATTTGGAAAGGTAAAAAATCGGCTTAAAAAAGGCTCGCTTGGCCAGTTCGACCTCGGTCGATAGTGAGACCTTCCTCGTTTTGGATGTGTGGTGACACCATCGCAGCATATTTGACCTACCTGAGATATACCTGAGAATATGCGCGCGGTTATATATATATATGAACTGCAACAACAAGAGCGGAGCAGAAGGAACGCAATCAGAAGGTTTCTTTAAGAAGTATGCTTGTGTGTCTGTGAGTATCTCTTAGATTTTTTAGGCGGAAAACTGGTCGACTGATGCAGGTGCAACACGTGTCATCCTTTCTGTTATAATACATTCGGTATTATTACGGTGATTACGATTTCTGCGATGAGGTTTCCAATATTCCCACAATACTTAGTATGTTGGCAGTATGAGCAATGAACTTCTCTGTGCATCTATTTGGTAACCTGGTGCAGCTCTATCGTCGTTTTTTTTTGATAACAAACAAAAGTATCACGACCAGCCCCGTCATAAATCCACAATTAATGCCATTACTCACGGAGTGGTTTCCATCTATCTAAAGAGAAGTCGTTTTTACTTAATCAGACAGGAATCAACTTGCTTCAATGGAATAATAGTTGCGACGGTGAAAGCGCTGAGTCATCATGTCGCGCCATTGGTGATCCGAAATATCATATCGTCTTTTCTGCTGCCACACTTGTTGCCCCTTGTTTTGGTCTGCGATAAGAAATGATTAACTAATAATAATAATTAGCCGTTGGTCAAATTCATCGCTTTTACACTATGAAATGCTTATGCAACGACATGTTCCTGTTTTAGTACTCAACTAGTGACAAAATGGCGCCAGCTGCCCTGGCCGCGCCGGTCGAGTAAAACAATACTACATATGTATGTATAAGAAGAATTTACTGACGTTCCGATTCCTAAATTCACAAGCTGATCTACTGTTCATGCCGGCTGGCAACAGCAAAAGCAAAACGAAGTAATAACTGTTGTAGAAGACCGGAAGTAACGGCGGAAGTAACACACGTACAAAACAAAATAATGATGGCGGGGGTACAGCTTAGTGGTATACGAACGAGCAAGAATTGATCGACAGTTCACGTTATCAATGGTCGACGACGAATCGCTTGGGCCGTTTCACGAAGCACAGCGTGAGTCACTGCGTAAACAGCATTAACTAACTGGCCAGATTTGTGTACATAAAAAAACAGGCCTTACTAAAAGGCTGCTGTTGTCTGCACATTTGAGTCGTGATCCTTCATACCTCTAATGGGAAAACTACTTATGTAGACCATGAAATGATGAAGAAGTATGTAATAGATTTTTATGTCAGATTTCGACGCATACTTATGAAGCTAGACACACACATATGTATATATATATATATATATATATATATATAAATGTGAATACTCGTGCTTTAAAAGTTACTTCTCGAGCCTTGAAAGCCTTGTGCATCAGCTACATATGAGCATATAGCTGCTAAAAAGGATGGCTTATATTTCATGCACGCATATTTCTGTCGTCAAATTGCCCCATCGCATTAACAGATAAATGCTGCGGTTTGTTTACCGGGTTTGGCTACGGGTTCAGTGAATTATTCTAATGATATTTCTAGACCACGGCTGCTAGCATCGGTGAGAATAAAAATAAACGCCAGATGACGTGCATTAATTAGGCTCTTTCGAGGCAGCGAAGAGACGCACGTTCCCCATTTCGGAGCGAGCTGTTTACAATTGAGAAAGAAAAGTTGGCGTCTGCTATTGCCTCCAATCTGCGGTTTGTAGTTTGCCGCCCAAAAATTTCAAAAACAAAGCCAACATCATAGGATGTTATCCGACGTTATGACTGACTGCGAAGGGTTGTCCCAACTATATAGAACGCCATAAGTATCGTGCAAGCTTGCATGAGCGTCCTGCAACAAGTACACAGACTAACTGTGGGTGATGCCCACGAATTGCTTTCGCTAAAAGCTGAGTATGGTCGGCAATAGCAACGATTAGCGATCAGAAATTATTTGTCATTAGCTCTATTGGAATCAGGTCGCGTTAGCTTTACAGTATTGTCTGGTTGCTGCCCCAATATAGTATCCACCGATAATCAACTTATTGAAACTATACCCTGTTGTGATGCATAGGTGACGTCAGCTGAACTATTGTATATGCCCGTATGCAGAGGAATCAACAACGAATCGAGGGCTCGCGCTTGTTAAGCAAGGACGACAAACTGTGTCCTTAGCTGGATCTAATCCACTATCCGCAAGATATCACTCCACTATCATCGTTAGATATGACGATCGTGTCACATACGTTTATAAATTGCACGTCATTGTGTGTGTTAGCATTCATGTACGTGTTGCACGCCTGGCGTAAAACATCAACATCAAAACGCCGCATTCATTATGCATATGTCTATGTGGAACAGTATCAAACTACCAGCACTAGCATCGCAATAATAATAACCATAAAGACAGTATGGTAATAATAATCATAGTAAGAATGAACGCTGATCTAGCGGCGGTTGTCGGTCATTGCTGATGATTGTTGTAAGAGTAATTACAGTTAATGACTGTTTCATGGGCATTCGGTGCTCACGTTACGTCTGAAGTCTTCCGCCTTCCTGTTGGCGTACGTCGCTACAGCAGCTACAAAGACCCATCGGCTAAATGCCCAACGACCGTACGTCAGGTGGGCGCGAAATTGACAGCACAAAAGACGTGGAACGACTAAATGCGAAAAATGATCGGCGAAGCGCGAAGACTGGTACTCCTTCTATATCTTCTTCACAACAAGTACGACACTACGGAGATATAAATTACGTTGTGCAAGAGAACGAAGCGCTGCTTGAAGACTCCGGAAAAGATGCAGTGCAGTACCGTACGATGATCCGCTACTAGTTCACTAACACCTGTGAGCAGCTACACACTTCGACGATATGTTAGCAACGCCTTGTTCTTTTGGTAGCTGAAAAATAGAACTACGCCAGAAGAAGTACCAGGCGAGAACGATAGCCGTCTCTATGCATGGCAGAACCCTTAGACTGGCAATAATAACAAAGCGGTAATTTTAGGCAGGAGATAGAAAAGGAAAGCGCGTATTTGAGAAGTCGTTCCCCCAGAATCGAACTATCCACATATTCATGGGGTACACAGTGTCTACCTGATGATTGATGCTCTAATTGTATACTAAAAAAACCTTATCTTTTAACTTATCTCGTCGCGCAGCAAAAGCCCCATAGCTATCCATTATAAGGTCAAAGTAGGCAAGCAAATATGCTTATTTACAAAAGTAATATCTACAGATGTGTGCATGTTCCTGCGGAAACTCGAGGCGCCGCTTTAGCCCAAGACTGCCTTGGTCGCAGTTTCTAATGATAATAATTACCTTGAAGACGGCTGATCTACGCCGTTGTTACTCTACTCATAATCACGGCCAGATCTCCCATCAAACACTCGATATACACACACCCACTCAGTCGTGGCGTTTGATTATTAGGCCACAACAGTGACAGACACCGAAAAGCAAGCCATCGTCTATTTGGGTTAATTTTTTCACATATAACAATGATTATATTACGAGGCCAGCAAAAATAACCATATAAGCATTAAAACTATACGATGGTGATTGCACCATCCATAGCATTTGATCTTACTATCGGGTTCCATAACGCATCTAACTTTATATGCTTGCAATCAGGTAAGTCCGATTATTTATCTAACATGCTTCTTGTTCTCACTAATTCGCATCGCCAGCTAAACAAAGCAGGTTTGTTCTACACAAGGACCTAAAACTTGTGTTTTACGTGACAGGGCAAACACTATGTCCCCCCATTATTTCTACACGGACGGTGGATATTATCATCCTGTGCATCACGTTTATATTAACTGCGTAATCTTGGTCTGCGGCAGTCCTTTTGCCCCTTACTAATGCTAACCGGGGTCTGGGAGCAAGATGCATGGATGGACAGGCTAACAGCTCCTTCGTCCTTTCAAGGAACGAAAAAAGAAAAAGAGGGGGAGTGCTTAGCAACAGAAAAACGAATTAAGAAAGGATAAGGATTGGCGTTTGGCGACACCATAGCCGTCCACCCAGCCCCTGACTAGGAATCGGGGCGTAAACCCGTTGTAAATATACTGCCTTACGATGCACTGGCTGCCATGTCCCATTTTTTGATCCCGTGACAGTGAATCCCTTTAAACGACCAAACGTGAAAGGGAGCGCTCGATTTTCCTGTTCTATGAAACGTAATATAATGACAATGTCACGCTGAACTCTTCTCATAATCATCCACTTAATATAATACATATTGAAATGGAGTACGAGACACAAAAACACTGGACCGATAAGCCATGCGCAAATTTGGCTACAGCTGCCCCTACACAGTGTTCCTCGTTGTAACACTGCTAATTTTCAACCATCAACTGTAGGTAAGCTCGAGGATTAATATACCTGCGCCATTAGGTGCAGAGGTTATATATATATATATATATATATATATATATATATATATAGTCAAGAACCGCAGACGGTTACTGTATTTGTTTTCTGGACGAAGCAAGAAACAACGTTGGATCGCGGCGAATTGACCGACACAACAGACGAATCGTAGTACATCTTCCCACACGCGTCGCTGTTACTGCTACACAGACAGAGATATACTAGACATATAAAAATTCGTACAGCCCCGCAGAGTGTCTAAGAGACACGTGAGTTACGAACGGCGAACGGAAATTCTGTGGCGTCCAAGCGAATATGACGTCGGAAGAGCTTCCCTGGTGTGACGCTGCGCTATCGTAACACATCACAACTCTCCACATGGGCCAATTCATCGGAATCCGCTACTAATAATCCCACATACCTGTCCACTCGCTCATATAAATCAGCGCGTAAAAGAGCTCTGTCGCAGATGTATATAATACTAACGGCAAAGGACATATACAGCAGAAACACCCGCACAGTTAGCCCAGTGAGCCTTACGCACCTAGCACAAAACACGATTTTAGGTTCGGCTTTACAAGCCGGCTCGACTCTACAAACATACGCACGTACGAAATTACTTATATAGAATGATTGAGAAATCGCTTCGTACTCGCCGTACAAGTGATACGATGGAATCACAACTGGTAGTGAACCAATAGACACGATGTGGTGCACCACTCACCGCCAGAGAGAAATCCTTTACGTCTGATATCTTTTACTCTAAGGAACGAGATTAACACGAAAATTAAATAAACTACAAGAAATGTTTCAATCTAGAGACAGAGAACTGTGAGCTAGTTTCCGTTCGTTGCGGATTAGCCAATTAAATTCACTAGTAGATACCTGATGGAAATAATTCCATCGTTACCGTTTTACGAGGCTATAAGAAAAATATGGTGTTGTCAGTACATGAGTATATTCAGATCCGACAAGTAGTGGCTATTGATTGCTGGAAGCCGTATCAAGTGCGCAATGCCTAGCGATAAATTATGTCGTCTACAAACGTAAGAATCTACTAACTAACCAGCTCTTATTATAAGACGTTAATTGTCTCGAAATACCGGTCAAGCAAGTACTTTGTCATTTGCATAGACAGGCTTTGTATTCACAAGCTGAATATACCCGTAAACCGGCGACAGGAGATCTAGTTATAGCCTGTTGTTAAGATGGCTGCTTAGACAGCCGTAGTAATCGAATGACACCAGGGCCTTTAGTAATATGAGGCTGACGGATGTTATTTCCCTCGACTTCCATAATCAACTACATTTTTCAGTGATTTCAATGCTGTTACATGTATCTACGCTGTCTAGAGCTCAGCCACACTGACCATATTTATTCACGCGAATCTCAATAGAAAATAGCGTTAAAGCAGCGTATGGCTGCAGTTGTATGTGAAGAGCATGAATTGTATGTAGTGGATTATGCTCGAATAGAGCGTGTTTAAGATTGTGATAGAAAGTTTGACGATTAGTGCAGCTTCAAGCATTCGGCCAAGTATCGTGCCTCTCTGAAAACAAACTTCCTTGATATAAAAAAGTAGAGGAACGCATAACTAGTTACGACCTCGGATTTTAGCAGTTTAAAGTCTTAGTTAAGTCCTACGCGGATGAACCTAACTAACCGGAAGCGTACCTGACATCCAATTAAATGTAGAAACGTTCAAAGTAATACAAATGTTGAATATAAAGAAAAATGTCTGAAATTGACTAAGCTATATCGAAAAGCGAATTTATGACAGGACCGCATGTATTTCCCGTTAGATACTTGCGCAGTTACTTGATGTACAGTGAAAAGCTGTTCTCTTTGCGCTTGCTCGAAAAGGGATTTCCTTGTTTCGAAAGCCCTTTACGCCATCGTCTTTAGTGCGGTAGGTTTACACTTTGATGTTATCAGTTGCTACAGTAAAGAGTGCTTGTTACATTCTATGCGCGGTAATAAGGACGATGTTGCGCAAGCGCTCCTTCTTCCAGGGCGCACCGCTCTCCACCAGGGAAGAAGTCCCTCAGTCTCCCTGGAGCATTTCCCCTCGCCCTCTCCTAGTCCCTAATCATGTTTGTTCTCCTTTGGAGGGTCGCTACGCCCGTCTCCGAGTTAGCGAAGATGGTAAAGGGATTCGTTGCACAATATTCCTTTCTGCGTAAGAGGCGTCTTATCTACTGTTGGGTAGATTTGAAAACTAACCTAATCATGCAAAGACATGCCACGTAATTCTGTTTGTAAAAGTGTACTATAATACATTCTGAAGGGTTGTGCTGATGTGATTACGCACCTGATCACTCCATCCTTGGCCGTATTTCCATTGTGTGGCATAAAATTCAGCGTTACGCGTTAAAAAGTTGAAGTCGAGCTTATGACCTCGCTGTGCTAGTGCACGGGCCGCAACCTGTGTGCCATCTAGCGAGCGAACCTTTCTCTCCTTGGCCCTTACCGATTTGTTGTTAACGCGAACCCTCGAGCATCCAGCCAACTCAGCAAGTGGGCAGAGATGCACGAGAGCCCATGGCTCACTAGGAATGTCCTCCTCGGATGGGCCAGCCACGTGCACGACCCGGCCATCGCCGACATGCACAGCCCAGTGGGCGTACAGCGTGCGATCAATTTCGACTATATCACCAACCTTCAGCTCAGGCACAAGATCGGCCGCGGGAACGAACGCCCCCAGACCAAATGTGGTTGCATTACTTTGAGGCATATTCGTTCGTACGAATTGACGCTCACTTGGCACAAACGCTCGCTGGACGGTGTAATACACATACACACATGCACAAACAGACCTAATCTATGGTGCCAATAATGATGATGCTTGCAGAAATAGGCCTGTGCTTACAATATATAGCCGCTTATGCAGGTCGCACAGAAAAACTTGCGACACACAGTACACTAACACAAACACGCAAAAAAACTCTTGGGCGATAACTGCTATTGTCGTTCCTAGGTTTCTGAGTGATTTTGGCGGCACTTTTCCCTTCGCGTATATCTTTTTCTCGTTTTGTTTGGAAACCACTTGTAACTGGTTAACGCTTTGGGTTAGCTAATGGGTGAGCAACTTGTAGCAAAACTTCGCAGATGTGATATGCTGCAGTGCCAGCAGTACTAACTGGAGCAGTAGATCGTTCGGCGATACTCACTTGATTGTTGCTTCTGTGGGCTTGCTGTTACTCGTATGTGCTACAATACAAGCAAACAAATGAGTGTATGTGTAGAAAAACTAGTAGCGTTTTAGCCTTCGGCGACCGTCTGCTCACTTCTGCGTTTGCGTTGTTACTGACGTTAGTGCTTAGCAGCTCCGGGCCCAAAAGCTCCCCGAAAGGCTGGCCGCCATACTCGCTCGCGCTCATCTAGGGAAGGGGGGCCTGCGATGGAGAGCTGCCATCGACAGGTGCGACCCTAGTGGCCATTCGACGAACTAATGGGCCCTGCTGCTGCCATTGCTTAGTCTGAGGGGGACCAGTGCGATGGCGCGCCGCGGTACAAGCGTATCACGCACCGCAGGTATACATTATAATTATACTGTGTATACGTCGTCATGGAGGAGTTAGGCAAGAGTTCTGCCTAAGGCGAGAATGGGGCTGACGGCCGCTCACAATAGGTAGATTGATAGATAGCCAGTCAACTACCCAACGGCAGAGTTAACTGGTACTAAATCGCGACACCTCAAACTCGTCTAGAGCATGCCACTCTGTTCACCTTTTACACTTTCTAGACGCTGTTACTACAGCGTTGGGGCGTTGGTAAATGATTTTCCAAAGGCGACCAAGGAGTGGGCCAACCAGAGCGGTGAGCGTGAGTGACATGGAGCACAGTGGAAGATTCCCCGAGCTAGAAGAGCACTCGAATTGTTGATGGCAGCACCAGTCACTGTTGTGACACGCTGTTACGGATATATCCTCTCAGCGGATACGGAGTGCCAGAAGGCGTCCAAGAGAAGCCTGTTAGCATCGCTGCTTTCCCTGTCTCAGCCGACACTCTCAAATATCGCCAGCCGCTGTCTGCCGCTCCCGATGAAAACAGCGCAACGACATAATTTGATGCTACTGGCCACTGTTGTTGACTTGTTGTGAAACGGACTGAGCACAGACAACCATCAGCACCATCTAGCTCTCGCCAAACGTTCATCGTACGCCCTTTAGCCGGCCGCCACGCGGTCTACGACGCACGGATGGAGTAGTGATTACCATGGCTAAATCGCTCTATAGTAGCAATATAATGTCCGCCGAACTCATGGAAACCGTCACGATGTCCTTGTTGGAGTATATCTATGCGTTCCGAGGCAACGGGGGTTTGCTGGCAAAAATTTTGGGGTGCACAATAGGTCCACCATCTAGCCGACAAATGGACGTCATGCTATCACGCTTACTGCTACAGTCACAAGCAGATACTAGAGATACTGTGCCAGTGGTACGATGTGATACATCGGATGTTTTTTCTAACTAGTGCAGTGCGCGTTATGGTAAAGATCGGTCTCATCCTAATAGCGAACATGCACACGCGCACAGAAGGCCAAACAAGCTCAGACCAAATCTAAAAAAAAAGTATGAAAATACACAAACAGCTTTAAGAATGATCATAGTACTAAGAGCTTTAGGTTGGGCCAAAAATGCTATAGGGCGTTTACTTGATGCAAACGGGAGTTTGGAAGTATAAAGCTGAATAAAAAAAACATAAGCATATCTTAATCTAGGTGTTCGCATATTCAGCAAAACATAGTCTCGTTGATGATGATTATTACCGTACCTAAAAAACCAACTAGTTACTATGATGTGTATTCGGTTGAACAATGATGCTACCTGAATAGGATACGAAAAAGTAAGATCTTCTTCAAACGAGGAGTATTTTTGGCCTGAACATCCATGCAGAAACTGGCGCTTTGAGTTTGAACCTTTTAGGACACCGCTGCCGGTAAATTTCAACCACGTATCTATATTTATACGGGCTAGATTTTGCTTTAATAACATTTCGAAGATAGCTCACTTTGAGCCCTGTGTAAAGCTGGTTCGCATCTAAATATGTATGTGCTTTGAAGAAAGCTAAATTACCCTGTATTTGACTATTGGAACCTATTTGTTATGAACGACCAGTTGTCACACTTCTACACTGGGAGCGCGTTTTCCTTAGGAGGGAGGTACCATCTACCGGATTAGCCAAGATATTTGCGGGTTAGTTTTGTTTTCAAGCATACCTCGAGGCTTATTCGAAATTTCTGCTTACTCCTTAATCGTGTCGATTTAATCTCTACTATATTACATCGATGCGGCGAACACTTCATTTTGGAGGATAACCTTTCACACAAACTAATATAAAAATACTGTATCTCCCGTTTACACAGTGGATACATGTGTGCCTCTCGCAGAAGGTGGGCTCATTTTATGTTAGACTTTCGGCTACGATTCAGAAGTAATTGTGCCAATATTATAATAAGTTCCCATATTCTATTAAACTTTATATACATCTCAAACGTTATATAGCACTGCCTTTAATTAGCGCTATGTTCGAATATTGTAGACTGAACGTCTGTGGTCATTTCTACGTATGTGAATGCTAGATACAGCCGCAGACGTAAAATATCAATAGCGTCATCAGTGAATTCATTTACTATGTATTTATTTTGAAATGGTACTGGGTAGTGGAATTCATTGGCCTGACAGCTTCGATTAACGGGTGCTCCCGAACATCGGCCTGATACGTCGATAAAATTGTTTAGCGTCAAAGTTGGACGGCTGCCATGGATCGAAAAAAAGAGCGAGCCATCACACAACCAGATCAGAACTAACACGAAGACGTCGTTGGCCTCAAACACCGCTTCTCATAGCCAATGTCCGGCGATTTTATCCGTCTAGTTAAATTATCCGAGTGGACGAGCTCACCGCATTCAGACGCATAGCTTCCTTGAAATGATGTTTCCATGTGAACGAACTCGATGAGCTCTATGCACTAGTCCTCCTTCAGCCTGACATGCACACATACATACATGCATGCATGCATACATACATACATACATACAGTAAAAACACCGAGCAATGGGTAGTGGGTCAAATCAAGTTCATCACTTTTTGCGCGATGTTACACAGAGCTAGAATTAAGCACATCTGTTAGCGTGATGATGATGATGAGGAATAGTGGGTCGTGCAGGATCGCAAAAGGTTATACTTTTCTACATGTGCATGATACAGAAATATGCTTCTACAGTGTTCGGTGCTAAATATGCTTACAATGTAACGCATGTGAGATTTTACATGGTGCGTCAAGTTCTCGCAGATGGGTATTCACACGGAAATAGGATGCAGATACGTTTCACCAAATTTACGTGACTCCATAGTTGGACTAGTGCAATTAGGTTAAATCACTATCTCTGAGTTATGAAAGAGCCCCTCTACGTGATCTGGAAGATTCCTTCCTATTCTTATACCTTTTTAACCCTTGCTAGCGAAATACTTGACTAAACTTAAACACAACACCAGACGCGCACGAAACCATTTCTAGCTTTAACCTGTTTTTTTGCCTGTCGTTTTCGCTTTTGAGCTCCTTCAGTCGTCATTCTTCGTTAAATCAAACTTTAAGTTCAACTACAAATAGTAAAAGTACTTTTCTTCTCTATATATTAACTTTGACAGATTCACGAAATGTCATTGTATTAGATAAAATCCCCCGAAAATAAATTGTCTCCAGCTATAGCACATACATATTAGTCAGTTTTAATGCAGATCATTGTCTAATTGCTTTTGATTGTGGTACTTATCGCCGTGAGCTTGAGTTACAGTAGCAGTGTCGTTCTTCCTGTAAATGGTCCTTACTGAGTAAAACGTTCGTCGATAGGGAAAGCACCATAAGCTCCTTAAACCCAATGATTTTTGAAGGTTTCAAATGATTATAGTGACTCTAATGCGCAATTCGTATGGTGGACATTGCAAGGGACAGATCGTTGCTATTAAAAGAAGTTTCGGTATGCAATGTGTTCGATCAAGTCGGCGACAAAGGCGAACTTCGATAAAGATATACGCGAACTATGCCTTAGGAAAAATCTTGAAATGCGGTATTCCTTATCATGGAGCAAGCACACCAAGACATGATAAGAAAATCATCAATAATAGTCATCGAATTAAAGACGCGCACCTAAATACAAAGTCGCTTATCATATCTGACGCACCATGAAATACTTTTTTTTTGATAAAAATATTAATTTTTAACATGTACGATAATCTTTGTATATCAACAATGATAGGAACACTTTCAGATTGGCGTCAAAGTTATCGGCAAATAAATGAATACATGAAATCGTATGGAGGTTTAAGTAACTTTTCCTACTTTACCATTTACCAAATATCACTAATATATGACTAGTTACAGGTTGTCAGTTCTTCTTAGGTGGCCAAATTACCTAGCGAACTAAGTTAGATCTACTACCATTCTAGTCCACCACGTAACCATTCGGCTTTTGTTCATCACACACATGATTTTCTGGCTCAACTTATTTTTTTCCTTATTTCCAACACATAATATTGCTTATGCTAAATGCACTTCTAGTGAACAATGTATGGAAATAAGTTAGGAATTCATCAATATAGGTCAAACTATCGCCTTTCACTTAGATAACTGGCCTTACTCAGGAGGACAACCTAAACCTTTTTTATTTTGTTGTCTTGCTCTGAGGTTTTTCTGATCAAATAAGAGGGCCGAGGAAGTTAGTCGAAGTTATTTCGTTTACAGAAAACTAAGTGCGTACAGATTACAAATACAGCAAACTCTAGCCCGACTCTACCCAGCAGTCGCAGATTTGGAACTGACCGTGAACCCGGCCAAGCGATAAAGCTTAGAAGAGTAAAGTACCTATACTAGCGATACTGATGTTTCCTCAGGTTGCCCCTTAGCTAAGTTAATCGGTTTCCGTATCTGGTGCTGCTGTTACCCGCGAATGGCAGAAGTCTCACTGCGCACATCAGCGAAATATGCGGGAAAGCAATGTTTGCCGCATGGGCAATCAAACCGCTTTATCGGTTGTTTTTCGCAACTGCTCTCAGCGTGCTCGTCCTCGCACGTGTGTCTCACAGTAGAAGCAATCCAATCGTATCAAAGCCTCCTTCCTCAAAAGAGCACGACGGCTACATGTACTATGTTGAAAATGCCTCGCGTGTCCCTTAGCCGGCTTCTCGTTGTCTAAAGAACTACGTCGCTGTGAGCCCCCAGCAATAGAAGTTTTTAAGCCCAACCTTATACAATAAGTGCAAAATATGGTGAAATAGGCGGGGATTTCTTGGCTTGAGGTGCGATGACGGACAGTGAGTGAAAAGAGATGAAATGGCTAAACAGGCATGTCATGGCTCACTTTGTTGAGAATGGGTTCGCAGAAAACCGGATTTCTACAAGGTTGACAATACGTACAGATGCTCAAGGTACGAGGGAATTGTGGTAAATATCATGCCACTCATTTCTCCTTGGTGTGATTTTCAAGAACCCTGATAACCTCTTAAATTGGTTTCATAAACTTTGCAAGACTCGTCTGACCCGTGTGACACAAAGTGTTTTAAATTCTTTGGAATGATTCTATATACATACTTTGATATTGGGATATAGATTTGTATATATAAAGTTTTTGACTAGTACCAGCAAAAGCGAACAAATAAAATTTAAAAACAAGGCCTTCATACTAGCCACCGTACATTCACATGTCCGAGAACGTGATAGTGTTTGCATTCCGTTTTCTACGATTAGTGTGTATTTTGTAGAAGCCCATCGACGTGCAGTGAAGCCATCGGACATCATCTTCCCGTATCGTTGCTCTTACTGCACTAAAGGGTAGCTGCTGGGTGTCACAGCCAAGATCAACCAAGGTTGGAATGTACGTCATGGCGTAGCGTTTTCTAAATAGTTCTCCACCGCGCTGTCCACCAGAACAAGCGAACGGGCTGAACGGGCTGATGGAGAGACTCCTTGTCCGTCCTTTCACGGCCTTTTTGGCACTTGGAAACAATACACGTAGGTATTTCTCATTGTTGTTATTATCCACTCTAAACTAGATCTACTCTAACCGCTATAAACTGGATATTTTCCCTAGTTAGTGCATACTAGTATAACCTAACTCTAGACAATAATAGTACACTGTCTTCCTGAATATCTGTTTTTTTTTTTTTGAATTCTAACTCGTTTAGTTGCAGTATATACTATAAGATACGTAAGGACAGATACGAAGGCCTGTAGGTGAATGTATGAACACTTGCGAGATTATTTACGTAGGAATAAAGCACATATACGACACTGACTTCTAGTAAGTTGGCTGCTATACCAACCAAGACGTTCGCTATTTTACTGCAGTTAGAGAATGGTGGTAGGAGATTCTGTCGCGTCTTTGTTACTAGCCTCTATTGATCAGGCTGGGAATTGTTTGAGGATCAGAAGGTTATATGGCCTTTGGATGTAGCTACCTAAAGGCCTGTTTGTGATGTCAAACGTTAACCCTTTAATCCTCCCACACTTCAAAATGGGCGCTAGCAAGATGGCAGCTAAGAGAAGGCAACGTGCAATAGGAAACAAACATGATAAATCACAAACACTATGGAATAGTAAAACAAAGTTTATGCGCCAATAGTAACTGTGATAACTTGATAACAGCAAGATGCCTGCGATGCAAGGATCCTACAGCGTATCTATTGAAATTTATAATCAGAAATACTTATACTATCAAATTGAAATAGACTGTCTGCTAACAAATTGCAAGATTCGCCATATACTGTGGTTAAATATTGGAACGAGGTAACGCAAATAAATCTAAAAAAATACGTAAAACACGTAAACCTGATAATAATATGCCGCACGATCAAAAACTAGACCGCTTAGTTTCAACAATCGATAAAACGCAAATTGCTATTCTATTCAGCATGGACATTCTATTCACAACATAGATCAGAACAAGTTATAATTAAAGCTACAAAACAATAACACTCTGTACCACGAAACTAGAGTAACTTACTTTCCAGTTGACAATACAGTTTTTGCAACTCCAAGAAGACTGGAGATCGTATCGCGATGCGAGAACACGTCTCGTCCGAGAGCACAGATCGAACTAGTTAACTTCGGAACGTCTACCAGAGACAATCTACACTGTATAACGGAAATTTACGTCTAACAAGTATGCGTGCCAATAGTGAAAACATGATTAAGTAACATTACCTAATATGTTCACGGAAAAACCGTATTCGTCAATAAAAAAGTAATGATCAGAGATAAGGTTAATCAGTAGCTTCAGTCTAGTATAATATACGTAAACAGTGTGGGATGTATACGTCTAAGAAGTCAGAACTCACTTCTTTATAATATACAATACTTTGCCATTATGTGAGGACACGGTCGCTTGAAAAATAGATTCCTCGAACTGTCTCGATGTACATTCCGCCATATCTGTATTGTTCTTATGAAGAGTAGTTCAATAAAATGATCGAGTAATATCATTTGATCTATTAATGCATGCTACCTCTGAAAAAATAGATACAAAGATCATGTACAACGACACGTGAACGTTTCGCTAGTCTGATCCTCTACAAGCGTACTCTCTATGGCCTTTTGCTTGTACACAGTCGGTGTCGATAATATGCCACCTCAACAAACAAATGAATACCCTGCAGCAACTAACGTGGATCAATTACTATATCTGTCCACTTTTCACAATGGTCCTAGTATCTAATGAATGCGGCCTGGTCGACAGATTAAAAAGTGTGCAGGTGAGGACCTTTTACCAATGCACTTGCGCATCATAGATACGACCCATTACAATGAACCTTCGGGAAGACTGTTTTTCTTCGCATAACGTTCCATGTGTGTACTTGTCTACGTGCCAACAGTATAACTTTTTGTGTCGTTACTGCTCACTATTGTTACGCGCGTCTATACATCGATATATGTGCTGGTGTAAAGCTCAACCATCTATATATATTATTACTGCTATTATACCCTGATTGATAATCTGTGGAAGACGATTGGTGTGTGGACTTGCTTAAATTTCCGCTGTCTGTCGTTTCATGGCTACGTAGATAGAGGAGTATGTATGAAGTGCTAGAACTCTGGTGAAGGTCACACGTTCGCGATCATCTCAGCCAGCCCACTCACAGGGTATTTGTCTGGCCCCAGCTTCTTTTGTGTCTGCATTCTAGCAGGCTTCGTGCTCAGTAACGACTCGACAAGTAGCAGGGAAGGCTCGCTACTGCTAGCGTCGATCACGCTTGAAGGACTTCTTCTGTAGCCTGTTACGTGGCCTAACAGTCAATGAAGTATCGATTACTTGATAAACGACGTCTACATCACGCCGGTACGGAATCCTTACTTCCGATTTTGCTACGTGTAATCACTTACATAGAAACAGGTAGATAGATAGCTGTTTGATACATATAACAACAGGTCTCTCCACCACCAGCAAACAGGAGTGTTCTCCCACTCGGACATAGGTCTAAACATATGTTTGACTACCGACTCAGTATTTCCAGTGGTCCACATGTATTCATGGTGACCGATAAAAGAGATATCTGTAATCAACATGGGCTGAAGGCGAAGGAAAGACGCTGCTATCGGTAAACCACACACGATCGGTTTATAGGCATAACAACAACCATAAACTCGTTGATAATGGTAACAACAACTATTGCTACAACAATAACGACAAGAGGATAACAGTAGTATCAGGCTTAATCAACCGCAACGATTACCATAATTTATAACATTACCGGCAGCAGCGTCGGTTATAAAAAATCATGTGACTTCGAATTAAATCTAATGTTCTTTTTTATTATCTAACACACGAAAAATAAAATAGCGTTGTAAAACTGCAGGGAGTGTAAAGGACACTTCCATCTTAATGGTAGCTTTGACGGCCTTTTTTCATGATTACGGGTCCGTCTGCAATCTGTTCTATGCCAGTGCTATAGCTAACTATTTATAATACTGCGAATACCAATGTATGATAGGCTCTAGGTCAGACGATTTGTCTTCCGAACAGAAAGTTAAGATTAGCGATACTATAACCGCATGATCGTCTAAAGGTTCACTGAAATCTCGATATTTATTTCACGATAAACCACTAGCAATTTATCAAATAGAGACAAACAAATAACCACTGTCGTCCAATCATAACAAAAAAAAAAATAGCGCGTCGTTAAAGCGTGTTTGTGTACACACTTATCGGACGCGTCAGAATTCTTGTCGCGAACGACCGCCACAGTCCTTGGGAAGTTCTCCTTGTCTTTAAGTTCTTATTGTAGCCATAACAACGACGACAACCTTGACTCTCACGCTGTGGGTGTCTCAAGCTTGTAAGATTTTTAACGCTTTGGATATAGCAGAACTGGAGCTGCTTCTCATGATGGAATTCTACTAGAGAACGGAAAGTAAGTAATCGTGACCGGCAGGCCTCTGTATCTCTTTCAGTTTGCGATTGCGCTCGTATATCAGCGCTTGTCTTAACTAAATTTTCCACCCCGCGTGGGGTTAATTTCTTTTTTATTGCTATGTTGTTGCCAATGTGTAACAAATAAACAGCTGCTATACAACTACGAATAGAAAGCTGTTCATTGTTAAGAAAAGAATACGTAACCAGAAAAAATCTTCCTTGCTTTTTGTACGTTCCCGAACGCTTTTCGCTGCCAAAAATAGTCCACAGATGTGCATAAGCGCTGTAGACCCAGCGCGTGAACAAAGGTTCATTTAGCCAAGACTGCGAATCACTCGAATTTTACCAATAAACATTAGACGGCGATCAAGAGGTGATCAACTTCGACGTTGGGACATGCATCACCGCCACGCAACGCGTCTACTATAAATGCCTACATCAGCAATCGTATATGTTTTTTCGCCAAGGCCTCGAGCCAAGATTGGCCTTGGACCAGGGATAGAATGTCGGTGTATCCCGCAGACACTCATGCAGTAGGCCATCGACAACCGTCGGTCCTACCAAATAACTTATATTCCAACTAGGATCGCCACCATTACATAAACGCATTATATATATACATTAATAATATGATAGCCTTTTAGAGAACTGCAGCATACGAATTGGCGACACCACTCGGGCCTAGAGAATCATAATAATTGTCATTGTTGTTGCATACCATAGGCATATCAGGCAATTTGTTTACCAAGATACAGACTGTACAGATATGGGTGTCGTATTAAAATCGAGGGAAATATTTTTTAATCCCGACGAAAACACCCCTCACGAATACAATGATCTAATGTAACAGACGTTTGGGTAGAAATTATTTTAGGCTAGAGATTTAAATTGATCCCAGAACATCTTTCTCTACTTCTACAGATATTACTGTATATACTGTTAAAAAACAGTAATTATAAGTGACCGACATTGGCATTTCTAGGCTTGCTCTTGTCCTACTCAAGGACAAAACACTTTAGTTTAGACTGTTAAATAATTTTCGCAAATATTGAAGTTCAGAACTGAATCAAATTTAAATCTAGTTAAAAACTTATTAGAATTTTTCAACAGGAGAATGATGCTCTAAGAGTGAACTGTTGGCATTTAAAAAAAAAATACATACATATTATATAATGGGCTAGCCTTTGACAGCGACGTAGATAATTTGTATGGTTATCACGCATACTTCCTTTCCAGTATGCAACGTATATGGTGTTAGAGGTGCGCTCAAAATGACCGTCTGTAGGCTTATTGCATATTTACTATGTTTCTTCACTGAAATTTTATAAACGCCACAATTCTTAGTCGGTAGTTATCTTGTTACTTTTCCTTTAACATATACACAAACGTAACGTTTATTCGAGGAAAAAATGAAAGAATTAGGGTCATGCTGTAAATTGCAACGTATCTACAGTCTTTAACAATCCTCAGTCTTTCGGTCAGATGAAATTTGCCAATAGAGCATCCATAATTCCTCTCACGAAAATTATATTAGTCAAGCGATATCCTTTATAGTCGACAACAGCTACCGCCCCTATTATCACAATAGGCGCTCAAACAGCAGAAATTCTTATCAAAGTCTGCGTTATGTAATGTATAAACACGTCGTCCTCTTATTAGGCAACATAATCTCATATACCGATCCCTCTGGCGAATTCAGAACATAAAAAATACTCCTTTATTTAATCTCGATTCTCTTCCAGCCTCGCTCTTTGAGCCTGCCGTCGTAATATTAGCGCAGTCTTAAGGAGATTGTCTGGCCTTGCCTGTTACATTCAGTCTTAGACGTAAAAATATCAAAGCAGTTCTTCTACTCATTACCACTGTATTTTTTCTATAAACAATTCTCAGTCAGCCTCTCTGACCAGACACAGAATGACAACCCAACTACTGTATGATCAAAGCCTCTACTATCGAATTGCTACGATCATATACTAGATTTAAGGCAACAATACTTGCTGTCAAAAAACTAAACGAAAGAGTTCTGCGTAAGGTTATTCGAGGCTACGAAAAGAATACAAGATAGGTTATTTTGTCGGGGAAGCGTCTGGCCTCAGGCCCTCGCTGGCGTTGCAGCCACCACTTTTCGTCTCCATTCCTTGAAGGACGATTCCGGCCGCCCAAAAACCGCCAAAGCAGCTCCGTTTCCAGACGAAAACCACAAGCATTTTTAGGATAGACAGTACCAAGATAAGTGGGCCGCGGGTCCAAATGGCCACTAGATCCGAGGGGCCCTGCGGGAAAACTAAGCGCGTCTGAGCTTTCGACTAGCACGTAGTGAAACGGCGATGCCTCTTAAACTGTTGCTAACTCATGCTCTTAATCACTAACGACCAGCGCAAAGACATTTGTTCAGATCAAGTCTATTAAATATGCCAGCAGCTTCGCCGTAGATAGGTGCACTGGCTCTGAAAATAGAAGGTCTAGTGGAAACACGAAGAGATAAACCTTAAAGATTTGTAGGTTGTTAATCCAACCGCAGTGGGGGCAAATGGTCGAAAATAAACCAAATGAACAGATTAACATTTGACGTTGGAGATCAACAAAAAGCGCGAGATAATTAACAATTGAGCTATTCTAGTTATTAGTGTGAAGTGTGTTGTACGGCTTCATTCGTTGTAGCCTATAAAGATTATAATTATTATGATTATTGGCACTATAATTTGTAACGTACATCATTAAAATAAGCTTCGGAGGGTTATGGATAAATGAAAAAACTTCACCTAGATATACTGGATAATATGATGCGCAAAATTTCTCAGTTCACACCATTTAATTTTTGAGTGGACGAATAGATCATGCCCGTTATCAGCGCGAGATCAAACGCTGGGGTATAATAGCGTAATCTAGGTGATCGTATATTTTTGTAATTAATGCTATAGAGAACTTGAAGCGACGCCATGACTTGTGACTAAATGTACATATATACAGAACAACTGATCGTAAAACAGAACAGCTGATGATAAAAGCGAAGTGCCTTAGCTACTCGAGATGTCAACAGACAAAAAATGAAGGATTTCTCGCGTGAAAGCCAAAATAAATGAAAAAAAAACCCTCAATTATAAGTGGCTTACAACACGTGTTTCGGCGTACTAATCAAAGAATTGATATGCTCAAACGTCATCTCAGAAACCATCAAAATAACCAATTTTTACTTTACCGTAGAGACGTGACGGACGCAGGTGTCTTATTGTTTTATCAACGCCGCAGTTTGCCTTTTTATTCCACATTTCTAGACGTCAGTCGATAAGCCCTAACAAAGACGTACTCGAAAAACGCAGCCTCTGGGCTCAACCCAACGATGGTCCGATAGACTAATGCGCAGTAGAAGTACAAGATGATAGCAGCAATATCTGCCCCTGTTTAGAAAACTGAAGGCGATAGAGAAACAGACTTAGTAGCGCATAAATGTAATTAGTTCCCGTTGTTGTTTAGCATTTTATGTAATGGAGAGAAAGGTTCTTCAATTCTTTTTGTAGAATTATCTTGGTTGTGAAGAATATAACCTTTCTTCTTGATTTTTCATTGTAATAGTAGATGATTACTTGAAATTGTTCTTGTACCATACAAGCCTACGCACACTATTGTATAACTGCAAACACGTATCCTTTAGGAGCATGACACAAACAACAATGTGTCCGAAAATTAATTACCTCTATTATAGGGATGGGTCGAAAACAGACAGGTTTTACTTGCATTTCTACTGAAGCACTTATTCTGCACGGAAACAAATACAATCGAGCACCAATACCAATAAAACATTAAGGAACTTTAGCAAATAGGATACAGAGCTATGGCAAATTGCGTGTTGAGAAGTAACGAAGGCGCATCAGGACAACAACGACAATCGAAGCAGACAGAATCTGATATTTAAACAATGTAATCATATCGATGATAAAGTACCGTTTAGGCATATGCACGTCAATGGCTCTCTCAAATGCAAGTAAGCTAAAGGAATTCGTTAAAAAGACAGTGACCAAAGACGTATCTTGGTCTTTAAACGGTAAACTTCATTAGTCGACAGCTATTGATTTTCCCGTCTCTTCGGCGCCCTATGAAGGCCGATAAAGAAAGACTTCTGCTAACTTTGTGATTTACTGATGGTAATAAATGTCATGTTAGTTAGATCGCTTATTTCCTTTCGGCTTGATGGCATATATTAAGGTTTAACCGACATGGCTTTATATGGTCTTTATATATGACTATATCTCTTAAAAGTATACACGACACGCATCGATAAAACCAGACGGTATGGATTTACAATCTCAACATATTTTAACACAGTAGTGGAACATAATCCGATATCGCATATACTTTTATCACTCACTTATTGGTATTAAATTTTGTAAAAACTACGCACAATTTTTTTTAGTAACATATAATCGTTGCAGCAATAGTTAATTGTAGCGAAGAGGCTGATACACAAAAAGAAACTTATTTCTACATTAGAAAAACATCACCACTAACTATAAAAGAGACGATAAGCGAGTAAATGACAGAATCATGATTTAGAAACATCAGCATAAAAAGCTGTTACACCATTCTTCGATACAGCGTCCCGTTAAATAGATGCACTTACGCGAAGCGTACGACTTCCGACAGGACTGATACTCCAAGTGAATAGACAACGATTTTTCCCATACATTCGCTAGTTTTCCTGTTTCGTAATGACTAGGCATCCGTCTACCCAATAAGACAGCAACCAAAGGCATATGGGGATATTATAGGCGCTGCATGAAAAGTCTTCTTGATATTCTGTCACGTATGTACCCCTACACTAAGAAGCGTTTAAAATATTTATTACCGTGGACAGTATGGATGAATGAATGAATGGACACTCCTTATATATCTGTTCATCGCTAGGCACCATATGTTCTACCAAGAATATGCTTGCCAAAGCTTAAATGAGATATAGCGCATAAGCTAAAATTTGTTCCCTGCGTTTCGTTAGAAGAAGGTTGGCGTCAATTATGGACGTAAAGTTTGTCGGTACGTTAAATGATATAAAGTTAATTGCTGGAAATATCAGTAAATTATCTTCTTAGAAGCTTCTCTTAGCTTCTAAACTATATTGTCAGCTAGTACAGCATCACCGGCGCGCAGATTCCCCATATATACGGTCAATTTAAATCATACCTTAACTAATGACACTTTTGCATTATTACTGCCAACATAAACGATTCGAGCCCCTAAAAAGCAGTATACAATTATCTACGTCATGAAATCGTTTAGCGACGGTTCCGCCGGTGCAAGTTATAAATAACTGGCTACCCTTGCTATATATATATATATGCGAGGTCATAGAATCTTTTGAGCTTATTTATAATTGAATCATTAGGCAGAGTGGTCGTTTGGTTGAAAACGGGTGGTCTTATGCAGAGCCTTAGAAAATTTTTTATGTTATAATAACACAATTACATGTTCTAGACGCTTGAAAGGGAAAAATTAGTACAACATAGTACTTGAAGGCGCTATTGTTTATGATATATACAATTTCTATACGATTTTCACTGTATAAAAGATTATTAAACATACATAACGATGCTTACTTTCCCACTCCTTTCGGCAATTCGTTTTCGAGTGAGCCATTCTGGACGTAGACTAGTTTCAAATGGATAAAACCAATAGCGGATCAGACTATATTCAGACAAAGCCTGTTTCGACGAAGCTCCTTGCAATAACTATCTCTGACTTTCGATTAGTGCCATTTCATCGAGACATGATTACAGATAACCCATTACAACCCACAACCAGAATGATATAGTCTATAATAATGAAAAATTTATTTCTCTGAGCTATAGCCATCTTCACTGTGTCAAAGTTTTGACTTAAAGGCGCCGTGTTTGTGCGTAACGAAAGCCATACAAAAAATAAGAAGCCATATAAATGCGTACGACAATCATACCCCAGCCGCCGAGAAGTCGTGCAAATAGCTCGTTTGTTAGAGTTACAGGTCACGGTAAACCGTCCGCTTTATCGCCGTTCGGTGCCGGAAAGCTTATTTACTATACACATCGTGCACCGTAGCTAAACCCGTCAGACTGATAAGTGCCGCATACTCCTGCCTCTTAATTCTATGATACAAAGGCCTATTACATGAATATTATACAACTGCCTAGTTTGTCACTGCTTATTAGAATATGATAATTGTTTCGTTCAGAAAGATGTCAATGGAAGCACGCACGCCATGGCTTATAGGGTGTTTCCCTCTCAATGAATAGGAAGAAACTATTTTAACGCGAGAGCTAAAGGGTTTTAATGGTTGGATTGCAACGAAGCATTAACAGATGCTGTACGGGCACTGTCTCGATATCGAGAATGAATAGTGTGACTACGTTGTCATAGATTAGTTGTTTCCCTACGTGACATTGGGTACGCTACGAAAATTACATACGTAAACACGGCAGTAACCGTGTTTACGGCATTCCTCTACTGTGGTAGTAATTGACCCTGATTATGACCATAGCGTGTCGTGACATAGACAAATAGCTAGATGGCTTACGAGTTAATGCAAGTTAGGCACAAACGCTAAAGGTTTCACTCGAAAAAAAAAAAACGAAGTAACGGATATTTGGCTTAGCGAGACCTAACAAGCACAGCAAGCTATTTCACAAAATACGGACTATTCTACGATGGCGAAGCATCGTAGAACTCGTTGACCGTTTGCTGCACACCTTGTGAAGAGCATTTTTAAAAGAAACTTGCCTTTTATAAAACGTTGACGTTGTATTTTTATGCACACGAGAATATTTTCTAATTTATTGAAGAATAAGAACACAACGATGAATACACTGAAGGAGAAAGGCGCAATAAGCGGAAGAAAGGGAATTTCTATTTTCTAAGGGTAAATTGAACACTTTTTACAGAAGTGTTTTAAAAAAATATATAACTCATAGCTATGCTAACCAAGCGCAGACTAAGTCTAGACATGGTAAAGCGGCGCGTTAAATCGTTACCTAGAGTACATCAGGCGGATATATTTTGTACAAGCTAAATGCCTTGCGAGTCTTGAGTTCCTAACAGTTTGCAGTCAGTCACTGCTGTGTAGATGCCATATTCATTGGTCACTCTACTTTAGATGTTTGTTCTATACAAGCGACAGGATGTTGAAGCAGAAGTCTACAAGCGGGAAACCTCGTTAGCTTTGTTGAAGAGCGTATATTATTTATTTGGCTAGTGAAGTTTTTTCTTTTCCTACCACTTATCACTTATAAAATAGGTTTTGTATAAGAAAAACTCATTAACTAAGTTGTCAATATCTACGCTAGTCAGGAGTAATTTTATTAGGCAAAGTTCTGTTCGTATGTCTTGTATTTTGCTTCATTTCGAGAGAATGCCTTTCAGTAAACTTCAGTTAGGTGCACATTGTTACAAATTTCTATAAGCTGATCTTCAATTAAATAAATTTATCTGCTTGACTCGTCATATGACATGTCCTTTTATATATATATATATATATGTATATATGCACAATAATTTCTATCGTCTTGCTTTATTAGCGAACTGACTATTCGGACATGGCTTTTACTCACTACGTTACAACCATCGATGACACTTCCTTGAGGAAAACTTGTTATGGTCTTCAAAAATCGATTAAGATGGCAAACTCTACCATCAAAAAAAGAAGAATTTATCCTTTCAATCCAAAAATGCATGGAGCGTTGGTATACCTAGAACTGATATACACTCGAGTCCAAGCGAATGAGGTTAATTGCCAGACAAAAAGTAAGTTATACGAGCCGGTTAGATATGTAGTGTATAGAGCATGTGTACTGAAATAAACTTAAACTGTCATAAAAACTCATTTCTGCACCAGCTTGAAAGCTTCCAAAGGTTTTCATGCTTTACTATTAAAAGTTCTAAAGCGACCTACGGGTATCCTTTTATGGGTATCACAGTACGAACCCTGGCGATAATTTTCAAGATAAGATTCACTATGCTTAACGGCCTTTCGTCTACTCTTCCGAATCCAGAATGCAGACATCCGGAACAAAGTGACAAAGTTATGCAAACAGACGCTGTCCGTTACCAACTGTTTACGTGACAAATGCCACCAGTAAATATCTTGCTTCCCAGGGCACATAATTCATTTCATTATAATCGAGAACAGCTAAACTATAGATACTACCATAACGCGTTCGCGGGCCCGACAGCTGACCGCCTATTGACCTCTAGGAGTCGACTACCTCAGCTGGCATTACTTAGAAAAAGGCAGGCAGGTAGTAGATAATGATAATTTCACTCTAAAATGTATCACAGCTTAGGGATGGTACGCGTTTGTCGTTTTTATTCTTTTATAGCCTTGCTTAATCTCATAGTTATTTACAAGCTCGGAGTCAGTATCGCGTTTTATAGCAGTCGAGCTACTTCGAAAATGTAGCAAGATGTTTTTGTTTGGAAAAAAAACAATTTGCGGGACAGATCGATTTGTGTGACTAGATTTTAACAGCTTTATGTTTTGCTTTCAAAGAACGGTTCAAGCGATGCTTTGAACCTTTATTGATATACTTCGGCTGTAAGCATTTACGTGCGTGTCGATGATACACTCTATAATACACACAAACATATTATTAATATTCAAGGTTAATGATTCGACCTTAAATTGTACTAATTTCCCATAGATTCGTAGTAAAGAAAGGCAATCACTCGGGTCATCACAAAGTAAACAACGTTAGTTCCGCTTGGAGTGTGTAATTTATGTGTCTCTTAATCGCCTTAATTAGTATTAATCAAGTGTGAATTATGAAACACAGGAGTATTCTTGGCAAGCAACTTTTGCATCAACAGCCCTCCTATCGTGAAACAAGTCACACTCTCGTTGATCTCTGACCTTCGTCGGATGCCTGGGTCGAATCCACTCTGATTACAATAGACTTTGGCTCAGTGCGCCAAGTATATTCTTTCAGTTATGATGCATTTCCAACTATAAAGGCGACAAAACTTTCTAACAGGTTGTTGTATAAAACGTAAATTATGTTTGTTCTAAGTCGGTAATCTACATGGCGTAAATTTCACATTCTAGCCTCTTCTAATTGGGTTTATTTGTACATTCTATATTCGAGGCGCATCCTAAGCATTGGTATTGAGCAGATGGTATGCAAGCATTTCACTGCAGTAGGCCAATTTGTGTGCAAAAATAAGCACCCTCGGCACAAAACAGGTTCCCAATAACAGGCCAACGGAGCCACTGACATCGTGACTCGTTGTAAAAATGAAATATGTACAATAAATGACTTGGTAACATGGTTATTATGGTGTTGCATTAGGGGAAATTTAGGTCGTCTGTCATATGCGTCAAAGGTTTGTTTACACTGTCCTTTTTCCTATGACCAGATTCTTTCACAAAACGAATCCGTTAATTATGAACCCACTTACGATAAAAACTGACAAAACAGTCTTTAGCGTTGGTAGAAATCGTAAGCATGCAGAATAAATAAATTTGTAATCTCACTAAGAGAAGATCGTACATTCGTTGGGACAATACAAATTTAGTATTTAAACTGCACGCGCTCACATCCGAATAATCTACGTGTATAACGATGACAATAGACTGGTTAAGGTTCACCATGTCGCAGCAGTGAGCCGCAAGGGTCCTCTTCTGCATTTGTCAGAATGCGGATGAGAGAGGCTGATGCAGGAAGCTCGATTTCTTTGTTAAACTTTGACTATGGGCCCGAACCAGGATTCTCTAGTTGTCAACGGATTTCAGCCATTAAAGGCTATGTCGTCTAAAACATTCTATCTATCTTCCAACAAGGTTGCATTGAGGGGTGCCAAATTTGCATTGAGGGTTGCTGAATTATCTAGTTTATTTAGAACTTTGTACTAGCCGAGGCAATGGTTATGCGCTGTTCTGGGTGCAATGATTGCGTTATAGAAATCTACTGACTTAATCAGTTCAAGTCAGCTCAGCTGAAAAAGTGCCCTTGACACTTCTATGTTTATTCATTTTCTTACTAAACTCACTACAGAATTTCCTATCACGCTTCCAGACAAAGACGGATGTTCTTTGGGGGCGTAACTGTTGTTGGTTAAAAGCGTGTAACGTACATTAACGTATAACCAGACCCTAAATATATATATATATATATATAATGCACATTAGTGTAGGGCCGATGTGTTGTATATAAGTGTACCTATATGAGTTATTTTGACTATAGATTATTACCAACGGCACTATAGATATAGTTTATCCCTATCGATTTCAACATCGGCAAAGTGCTGGAATCATAGAAGCTTTAAAAGGGCCCGAGACTGCCGGGAGTCGGTGGGCGTAATCATAATATTGCGGTCGTAGTTATGAATAGATGAATTGGCAAATGATTGATTGTTACGCCCCGTCCATGTAGGCGGAAACAGCTATCAGAGTCTAGCGGCATCTGAGAGCTTGTTATTTGTTTTCCTTTGTAGCGGATAATAGCTCACGCAGAAGCTGGTTAGAAGCTTTGGTCAGTTAATTGGACTTTGCTCGTTTCGTTTTTTGAAATTGCATTAACGTTCGCCTGTGTTCGATTTTGCGACTATTCATTTTATTAGTAGATGGAACGTCGGTTCGATTCGTTTTGATGACGGTAGCAACTCGATGCCCGTGAGTTCCATCTATTGCTTTTCTTTTTCCCATTGTCATTTTGGTAAAAAGGCTCTTAGCGATATTTGTTGAGTATAGGAGTAAACGTAGCCGACGCTTCTTTGCTAGAGTCATCAATGGTGCTGCTGTTACGGTTCTGTGAGATTGTTTGGGGAGTTAAAAGGAATTAATTATTCACTAATTATTATCGGTGCTCATAGCGAAACTGCTCCTGACATAAACTTGTGTAAAAAAACAATCTATTTGAGGTCTAAGTTAGAGACCTGGTTGGCTAGACTGTTTCTTAACGCATTGGCACAACAAGAATACACGCGATCTCTACGCGACAGTCTCGGATTAGTAGTTGATAACGACAATGGGCGAAACAGGTACGAGCTTATTAGTAAATCTGTGGTACGGTTGTGGTACGAAAAATGTTTATTTAGGCCCATTAGAACAGGTAACACCACTGACGCGCCGCTTTGAAGAGACAAAGCGATTGTATGATTGTTGAATGGCAAGTCGTTTTCATGGACGCTGATAGCGTTAAAAGGGTTAGATGCATCCGAGTAGCATCAAACAGCAAACGAAAGCCATTATCAAAGCTCGTCGCATCGTGTCGTTGTCTGATAGTACGGCACCAAAATTCAATTAAAACTAACTAAAATATACGAGGATATATTTCGTGTGTAGAGGGCTCGAACAGATGATTGTCGCCACTGCGGCCGTCACCGTGTTCGATGCGAAGCAATGACAGACAAGTTATTTCGAAGAAGGGCGGCGTTACTTGGCTACCACGATTCTACCGTAGCTGAGCTTAAAGAAAACTTGATTAACATGTAGGTTTGAGATATTTCAGTGTCTTTCCGGCTGAATGCTGCTGCTGGTACCTAAATGAATGTGTTGGCCCGATTGCAGAGTCGATGGCGCCAGCATTTGTCACTCGTATTGTATGCAACAGAAGCGGTTATCTTGCTATTGTCATCTTCACAAAAGTGAAGCTGATTACATAGACTCTGCTATATAGTATAGAAATATAGTGGTCGATACAACGTGACGATCTAACTGATTCTTGACATTCTCCCATAGCAATTAGCTAGTTACTTACTAACTTGTTCGCTTACGTCTGAATTTCTAATGCCAAGCGCTGGATCTTAATCTGTTTAAGACTCATGTGGGTTCATATTAATGTCAAATACAATCAGTCGAACGAAATACGACAGATTTCGGCCTCTAGACGCTCGATCTTTCCATATTTTAATGGTCGGTCAGTTTCGCTGAGTGTTGCTCAATAATAGGAAATTTCGAACAGAAGTTGGACAGTGTTCCGTTTTCGGTTATTCTAGCGAAAGATTGGCACCTACCATTGCAAATTGGTATTCAATTGTCTTAACATGTGCCCTCTATGTACATATATGACTCATAGGCCCGACAGGTGTCTGTGAGACGCTCTGACCTTGAACCTCTCCTAATCGTCTCACTGAACCTAGGAAATGTCATATCCCGAGAATAGGTCACATCTTACGACGTCGAGGCGGTACCTTGTAACTACGTACAACTTCGTACCGTTGTTATCTACTTCACGAGCTGCTATGGTCGTAGAGCTCTTCCGATTCTCGCCTTTTCACATTGTTGTTGCTCTTTTAGTGTCTGGTTTAGGTTAGGCGTAGTGAATCAATGAGCCTCGATTGTGTGAAAAAGGATACAGGACGAAGAACGTTAGAAAAGAACAGAAAGCTTGTCAATTGTCCGCGGACCGGGTGGTCCTCGAATTGTTCACAGAAATACATAACCTCCGCATTTTGATAACAAGCAAAGTAGACAAGTTCGGCATCGTAACAGCAAAAATGATAAAAAAAAAAAAAAAAAAAAAAACCGTGTTCGGGGTTGTGCAAGTGATGATTAAACTTTTATGAAAATATTAAGGTATTATATCGTGAATATTTGAAATGTCTCAAAACTACGTGAAGCTGTTTAACTGGCTGCATAAGATTTTAAGTTTGAGCCATTTTTGGAGAAGTTGTCTTTCTCGAAAGGCTTTCTTGCACTCCGCATGTCTCCTCTATTGCAAAATCAATCGCAAACATCTGCTCAGGTCGGTGTGATTTCTCAAAAACCTCTATGCTTAGTTATTTGTTTTTCTTTTTCACTGCTATATGCCACCTGCGTTAAATATTAGCAAAAAGGTGTTTCACGTATTTCTATATTATAATACATATGAGACGTCAGTGAAATAGCAGGATGCCCGTCCATTTTGAGTATGTACCTTGTTAAATAAAATCTTCCGCGCAGCAACAGTACAGATCTGCTTAAGGTGCCTACTACAGATGATCTCGACCGTGTACCTCTACAACTTGTCCCGTGTTTGGTGTACTTATGGCGTTTTAGAGAGATCGTCGTAACTGTCAATCCGCGATATTGTACACCCCATTTTTCATTGTCGCAAACAAAATTGCAGCTATTGTAGGTGACAGTTTACAGGTTATTAGATAAGATATGTATAACTACCTCGATACACGATTATATAACTGGAAACCGCGTTATTGTAGTGACGTGTATCTTATACGACAGGCCAGCATTCCTTTGTGAGCTTGAATTTTTGTCAGCGATGCAGATATTCCAGAAATTGCTGCTAGCGTTCAAAAAGAGCGCCCCTCGTATGCAAGAGTCTGTAGGTAGTAATCTTTTGCTTCTACGTGGTTACTCGTCGTACTTGTTGCGCAGATACTCTCGTTAACTCTGCCCAAAGATATTCCCTAGCTAGAGGAAGTACAGATTGGAGAAATAAATGCCGACATTTTTACTTGGGAAGACGGAGTGTTGTCGTCTAGAAATGCTAAACCCTAGTTGTCGATGAGCCCTTGGTTAACAAAATAACAGGCGGACCCACTACAGACGTCAGAACGTACTTGTAATGCCTGTTGATGGCCTTCGATATACGAGCCGTGGGTACGTCCCAGTACGGGCCAATTCTTTAAAATAATGTGATTGGCATATAGTTAATGATGCTTTGACAGCTGTTGCAATAGACAAGAATTCAAATGACGACTCGTTTAGACATAGCGCAAAAGCTTTTGTCCACGTGGCATGAAGAGGTCGCCTGTTGCCTATTTCCGGAAGATTTCCCTGAAGTGATCGCTTAGCATTCTTCAGGACAAACTCAATAAGAGAATGGATGAAATATTTGACCTGGATTTATACGTTTTGATCTGCTTTTGGTTATTAGCCTTTTCTAGATCTTAGGTAGAATATGCAGCGTTTTTGTCAGTCTTGAAAGCATGCCCATCAGCATTTCCACACAAACAAACTATTCAAGGAAGAAGAATAATGGCCATTTTGTGGTTGTAAATCACTGGCAAACATTTTAGAGATATAGAAGTTCAAGTTTTAATCAAGTTTTAACGACGACATTTTACCGTAAAGATTTTTTCCGGTTGACATATTTTTGGGCTTCGCTCAAATAGTTTGATCAGAAAAATTGGGTTTCGGTTCTTATACCTATTTCTCATTTGGAATATCTATACCTAAACTCTGCAAAAAAATTATCTCACCCTACCAATTAGGTTTACCTAAAATTAGAAAGTGAATTTGTTGTCTTAAGGCTACCCCATAATAGCGGATTGACAGCATCGTCTCCTATTATGTTCGTGTCTCACTAGCATTTAGTCGCAAAGTTGATGATCTACCTTTATTGTTTTTTATTTGTTAGTCCCGAGTATATTAATTTGAATATATCTCCGTATGAGTTTATTCGTCATAAGCTCTGTAAAAAGTTTTCCCTTAATCTCCTAAGAGAATAGTCAAACGTCACTATACCGCTATACTTCGAGGATCAGCATGCTATAGAACAGAATTCTACATTTCACATCTCATCTTTTCAACAACAACGACTCTTCATATTTACTGCGTGATTTCATCCTCGAAAGAAGAAAAAGCCGGTGCAAAATTGCCAGCAAGCTGAAGCCGGGTGAGTTACGTTAAACTGAAAATCTATGTATTAAAACTAAACAATGCAGCAAATGTGTGGGATGAGCACAATTTCCTCTACCTTATTTGTTGCGCGAAGAAACCCTAAGCGTAGCGTGTCTATAAAAGACGCGCTTAGATTTTCGATGTTATTCTGCTTGCCTAGTTTTATTTTTGGTGCTGTTCATAGTGCACTCAGCTAGCAAGAGCGGAATGTGTGTCACTGCCAGATAGAATATTCGTAGTAGCTATAGGCTTATACAAACGTTTATAGGACGAGGTCTTCAAGTTTCTATTCAGGATACCGATTCTATTCCGATTTAGTAGACTGGAGTTCGAACCTCAGGCTTCGTTAGAATTTAGCCTTGATGAAGCGTAAGTCTGGTAGAAGAGAATCAAGGAGTCTCTTTGATTCTCTTCTGCCAGGCTTCTCCACAATTATGAAAGCAGTTCTAGCAGTATGCACATGGCTCCGATCAACGTTTTGAAAAACCTTTACTTGCAAACGCTCGTTATCTTCGCATTAATATACAATGAAAGAATCGCTTTGAATATTTAGCATTATATAATAAAGGGCTACTTTAAAGCTTATCCGCAGTCTCCAGATTGTGGACACGCTCTATCTCCGTGCCCCCTTTCATTTCCGACTGTAGATTGACTAATCTCTCGTCTCTAAAAGTGTCGCCATCTTTTCCTGCGCGGGAGTACGTCGCCGCTGCTTTTTCGGATAGTTTCCGAGATGCGTCCGTGATATTGAATGCGTATCTTCGGCAATATGGGTATAAGTTTGCTTATCAATATTTTTCATCTACTTGTTAGCTTCGTCACTGGGAATTCGTATTTGGTCTTGACTGTCGTACCCTGCTCGCCCAAGTGTCGTTGCTTGTGGCAGGAGCAAAAGTACACATTGTGACGTTTGTTGGCACAGTAGTCACGAGAATGCTTCGCACATTAAGGATACATATGTTCCTATGGGGCGTCCTTATGTCTATTCCACAAGCACGATGTGTCTCGACAGGGGACCAAGATACCTATCGAGTCCGACGACAGGCCGAAATAAAATCAGTAATTTTTCCAGTCCTTTTAATATGATACGTTTTGACTTATTTAAAAAAGTTGCTTATTTATTACTAGTTGGTGACTTGAAGTGATCTTCGTTTATGCAGAACTACGAAGGCAGGCATGTCACTTAAGTTGGGAATTTATTGAGCGGAAGCTACGCGTCAACCGTTAACTGCAATTAGCAGGTACCTGAAATAGACTATCGTATTTTTATTTGCCATTTTGAGCCAGCCGGATCAGGTGACTATCGCACTGTGAAACATGAGAGTAAATTGAAAGGATTCAATTAGTGGTATATGTATGTTTTTGCTGGGTGTATACGAGACAGGTCCTATGAAGCGACTATATTCTGATTCCGTTTGCTAGCCGTTAGGCGCCAGATGCGCAGAACTGATGACTGATATCGTTTGGATCCGTGTTCATTATCATAATAATTGCCCAGAGTCAAAGGACGCCAAAAAGGCCATTCCTATTCTAAGTTCTCTGAACAGTATTTCGATACGTTAAATAGTTTAGTGCACTTTACGGAAGTATAATATTAACGGAGTAATGGGCGGTTTAGGCGTTCGGGATACCCGAATGTAAACGATTCTGTACATCTATCTATCTATCTATCTATATGTGAGAAAGAAGATCGGTCGTTATTAGAATAATTTTTACAGTAACCTTAGCCGACATGTTAAATAGTATTAACATTACATCTATCTGGCTTAGAGCTAAAAGGAAAAGATAGGTAGGCAGAAAATGTTCTGCTACTTTTGCACAGTTCGTATCGTGTATATATACATATAGCATAAGGCTGCGGTCTTCCGACTTTTTAATCACTCCACTATGAACTGAAAGGCTAGGGAGATTTGCAGGTTCATCAAGTTACTAATGAGATTCTTGGTAGGAAGACAACGGATACTATAAAATAACGCGGAGTTCCGGAAAGTCATATTGCTAAAGCGGTGTACTTTCGAAATGAATAGCCAGTTGAGAATCAGTAACTGTCTGACAGTGCTGTTGCTTTATTGGGAATTACCAGTTGATGAGCGTATAATTCGGCAAAGAGGTTAGCGTCAATGACGTAGCGATAACCTATGAGTAAGTTCACTCACAGATTTCTTGCCGGCAGAACGTTTAAACGGAACAGCAGAAATATTGTCTCCAGAATAGTCAGTTCAATAACAGAACCTTTATTTATGCTCAATAAGATTGTATCTCTATTTGCAAATGTACACGTGTGTATCAGTGTTTCGCTTTACTCTACTTCTGATAAATCACGAGTATCTTTTAGGCGCTTGCGAATTCGAGTCATCGATAACAACAGAAAGATTCGTCGTCGTTAGTAGTGCTAAATACTTGTACCTACAAAACCCGTTACTAACTCCATGACAAATATACAAATACTGAACACTCATTTGATGCCGCCCAATATATTTCCTCACTCAGCCGCTCTAAACTTCCTTAGCGGCAACAAGGTGTATATGGTTAATGAAAAGCCGGCCAAGAGTTTCACCTGCTAATGCTATTGGACTTTTTTGAACATCGACTCCGAGTAGCGTCCTAGGACATCCGTTGCTTATATACTCACTAATCAGATTAGGTTGGAATTTACAACTTGGCCGATACCCGAACGCATAGTTTCATAAGTGACTATGCGCGAATAACAACAGTGAAAAGGGCAATAAAAGCACCAGTATCTCAGTATCTGCTTCCCGTGGAGGGTCGTGTATAGTCGCCCAAGTAGAGTACGGCCCTAAGTCTACACTAGCTAGCTTGGTTGATGGTTTGGTAGGTTGATTTTGACGAACCTCAATCGCAGGATGCTAACTTGAAGGGATCAGCTGAGACTGTCGTTGTCTGTCTGGTTTGCCTGCGAACGCCTTTCGAACCGTTTTGCGGATCCCTTTGGTCTGCCAAGAACGTTCTCTCGAACACGGCACTATCCCGAATGATGGCTGGTGCCGGCCCCAGGGCGATGCGAAAGTTAGCCTGGCCAACCAAAAATATCAGGATCACGTTGATCGTCCCAGGCTGAAGACGAGAACGATGAATACGCAACAGCATTTTACTTGTTGGCTGGGCTTTGGGTAGAAAGAAAGCGTATGATAATCAACCCGTAGTGTAGGAAATTCTGCGAACGGGGGTGTCTTAATTAACGACTATCATGCACAGAACACGACCCTTTCCATTCAGTCTCAGACGCACTTATAGAAGACAACCCTAAGTCATTTACGTCGCCTTTTTCAATACATACCTGAAGCTTATGAACACGTACCGCAGGTACGAGCTGCGATCAGAACTTGGCAATAGGGTAGTTCCAGAAAGGTTGTACGTATATATAAGCGTCAGGGTTTTATTGACAAATTACTCTTGAATGTACTAGAGTTATCGCACCAATCGGGTATGCAGTCATACATTAAAAGTTATAGCTGTATAATCATTTTGCTTTTGGCCTGCATCCGCACATATGAACAGTGTATAGAAGTGAGTATGTACACGCAGGCTGCGAGTGCGCAGAAAACAGTCGCTATATTTGATAGATAATTTGGAACTGTGATAAAGCAAATGAAGTAAAGCGACGTCAGCTAGATTGGTGATGGTGTGATTTTTCGGCTCCGGCGATAAAACCACTGACCGAAAATTGGAGCTTGTGTCAGAGACGACTATCTGCTGAGACCGAATCGAGCCCACTAAGCGATGAGAGCCAAAATACAAGCGACAAAGCGTTGATTCTCATAAGAACGATCCTATCGAAAGTCGAAAACGTCATTGGGTGGCCTGTACCCATTTCATGGAAATTAGTGCACAAAAACTATGCTCGTAAGCAACACGTATAGGGACGCCTAAAATCTTAAAAGACGAAGAAAAACGTTGTTTACATAGAAAAGTCTTACAAGTGTATTTAATAAATCATAACAGGGTGAATAGCGATCACCGAAGAATTAAAAGTGCATTTAGTGTAAGGGGCACACAGAGGTTCAAATCTCCTCCCTAACTGGACTCAGACATAAGGATTATATATATAAGGCTTAACGATCGTGGGGTAATGTCAGCCGCTACATGGCCTGTAACGATCGATTATCGATGCTTGGTTAGTAATCGAGTTTAAGTAAGTTATACTAGCTTCTAATGGACACAAAAAAATCTTATTTAAATAATTCAAGCATCTTAAAAAAGCAGAACAATGGAGATCACAATTTCGAGAAAGTCATGTCAGGGATACGTACACGAAGGAAAATTGTGCGCACTAATTGTACACAAGACAACAGAATCGTATCTATCATGACGTTTTAAATGCTTGAAGACCTTTTCGATATTTAAAGCTTGCTTAACAGAGCAACTGGAAATATCGTTTAAACTTAAAAAAGAAGCTTTCCTGTAGTCTTAGCAAGGCGAGCAAACACAAAGGTACAAACAAACCATGCGAAAATAATATTATGTTTCTAGACATATGTTGTGTTCCTATAATATTTCAAGTAGATATGCTAAATGTTTATAGGTTCCAAGAATCCCACACGACTGTTCTGCTATCACTAGAAGAGAATCCACATTTTTTTGGGATCTTAAGTTATACATTGCAACACTTTAGCATATAATGAAAAGAAACATTCACCGAGCGCGTCATGAGCGTTAGGTCAAATGTCTTTAGCAATCTGCTCCGATCAGTTGCATGGTGACTGCCGCTGCCACCATTTTGTTTTCAGTTTCGGCGACCTTTTGACAGCCAGGATTCGAGAAGTTCGAACTAATACAGCCTGTAGATGGCTGAACTTGATCGGTTGTAATCATAATGGACCTCACAAATGACCAAAAACTATTAATTTTTCTCATCGTTTTTGCGTGCTGTACGTAGGACACTTAAGCAGGACCTTTTTTCAAGCAGAATCTCGAAAACGTTTTTATCGACGAAGCGATGATGTCTATCTTCAAGCCATCCAGATCGCTAAAACTAACACGGCCTTAACAAAAATGGACGTATAGATACTTTTTTAGGAATATAAGAAGTGGTTTGCTTTTTTTTCTGCCTGTCCTAAAATTTGATCCTCAAATTAGCGGGGTCTGGTACAATTGCGAGCTGGATTCAAAACATATGCCATCCCTTTGATCCACTGAAGGTGAAAATTCTTGCCAAGATTCAAGCAGCTTCAGTCTCTAAACAGCTCTTAAACGCTTATTCCATCTGATGGCTAAAGATAGCAACACTGATAGTGTCTTTGTGAGTGTGCGTTATATCTTCAAGGGATGATCATGTGGTCGGTATCGCGCAGAGCGCCACTTTTTCAAAAGTGAGGAACAACTGTTACATAAAGCCACTCTTGAAATTGAATCTAAATGTCTGCCTTCGACATCGACACTAGCAGTATGTTCGACTTCGTGGGGAAATGTCTCTTTTAAACCTTCAACCGTATATGTCTGCTTACACCGCCTAACACTCCAACAAAATATACGGCGCACGCCTCGCAATAACGCTCGACGATATGTTTTTTCACCTAGTTAATTCTGTTCCCGGCTCTTTTTTTTATGACTGATACTCCGAGAATGGTAGTTCCGAAGAAGTCGTCGACCGACTAACTCGATACCAAACAAGAGTGTGATTACCGTCGCTACGAAGTCTTCAACGGTACCACGGATTCGCATTAGACCATTCTGTAATCGACAAATAAGATCTCACATTTCAACTAAGGAATACTGAGTAAAGCTCGAGTACCTCCTGCTTGAACCGCGAGTGCTATCTTCACGAGTGCAGGCATCGTCAGAATTAAAATAGTGCCCTCGGTCGATGAGGAGTGCTGAGGTCAACTTCTTTACGGTAAGATTTTGTTAGAAAGGTACAGTCGCCTTTGCCAAGGTCGACTGTTAAAACAATGAAAGACCTTTCGATAGCCTAAACTTTGTAATAATCTCGTCGGAATTTAACGGCTTGTACTCAGTCTTTAATTTCTTTTTATGGTGTATCGGATGTTGGCACAGTCCCCTCTAAGTGTACTACCTAGCTTTACCAACGCTTTTACGTAGTAACTCAATGGCACTTATTGCGACGATAGAGCTTGACGATTCTAGTAACGGTCAACACTTCAACCTCACTGGACATATTGCAAACACTAGTTATTGCCAGTGTTATTTTTACAGCTCGTTTTGAACTTCAACGTCGATAACAGACGCATCATTGATAGAGCCTGCAATAGAAGTATTATAAAGCGGGAGCTTAGTACGCTGACCTTTGTTCACGTCGATACTCTGCCGCTTCAAAGACGACAGCTGTTAGTGTATGTGGTCCTGTTGCATTCTGTTCTGCGTCATCGAAACGGTTTTAATGTTTTTCCTCAATGTTCTAACTCTACTCGACACCTTGATAAGCATACATTGTAAACTTCTTTGAATTGATCAGCAAAACTGACAAAAATGAGGATGTTTCCTGCACATGACAAAACAGTCATGTGTAATGCATTCACTTACTAATATATCTATCCAATGTATTTTGTTGATTTCGCAATGTAGTCCTTACATGGCCAATGGAAACGCGAAGTTTGAAATCCGTTTTTAAGGAAGTACTAACCAAGTACCAGGTGATGTGCAGCTGTTGCTGCCGAGAACGCGGATGGCTTTTTTTGCCTAGTCGAAAACAGTCGAAGTTGAAATGGAGTATTTCCTTAAGATAACATCGCTTCCAGTATATATATTCATAAATAACGACCATACACACATAGATATTAAAGCTGCCTATTTTCTGAGCTAGACAAAGCTAGCAGCTGCCGGATATAAACATATGTTGTGCTTTTCCCATCCATTTTCAGAAAAAAAAAAAAACGTTTTCTTCTTTGCGTGGACTACGATCAGCTGGTGATGTATCGGCTCGCCAACGAAGAACCAAATGCTCCTTATTATATCCACTTTAAAACGATTTTATCGGCAATCGTTGCTTATTTAGTTTTGTTTTCGTGTGTGCATATTTTAGTTCCTTGTTATCCCATTGTTATGTTTTACTTATCGATTATAGTCATATACAGGAATGTCTTTTTTGTCTAGATTAGTTTTAAATTGGAGTAGCTTTGACTTTTTGAAATAATTAAGGTATGGAGAACGGAGATTCTTTGTTATTTCGCCCTATCGTTGACGCCGCCTTCAAGCTCCGCGCACAACCTTTTTTTACCCACTTTGGCTGACTGAGGTCGATGATCGATTTCCCAAAGACCTCGTGGCCCACATCGGCTGTGTGGCCTAGTCACGCGCATTTATTTCGAGCCGGTCGCTGCACTGCTGTCCAGGTACGAGCTATCACCGTATCAAATCTGTTACCAACTCGTTTAGGGTATGACACTTTCAAGCACACTGTAACGCATTGACTATCAGCTGTGCGCACACGAGTATTGGTCCTTGTCTTGAGCACAAATGGGACATCAGTCAAGCGCTCTTGGTAGGGGCTGAACACGGAGGTAAAACGCTGCGCGATTCAAATCTACGAGATGTATACTTCAGGACTATTGTATTATTATTTTTCATGTATTTTTCCACACAAAAAAAAAGACGCAGCATATCTTTTTGCTGCCAGCTATTTCACTTCATTAACGAAGATCAATGACGCTCAATATAATATTACCGTCGTTTATTTAATATACATAATTACGCGCCTGTAATAAAGGTATGCGGCTTTCAGCGGCAGCAAAATACAAAGAGAAAAGTAATTTTAATAAGAAAAATCAGCCCTTAAACGCTTTTATGGATAGCGCCATCTTTGTTCCATGTGCTCTCGTAATATCTGTTTTATCGCTTAGGTGCTAAAATATTTTCTATCTGATAGAGCTTTGTGACTGCAAAAAGGCTGCATCAGTGTAACTGATTATTGTAAAACGATCTTCCGCCTAGCTAAGCTTAACTTAACTTCAACAGATGTAAAAATAATGAGTGTTTTACGTCTGATCAAGACTGCACGCAAAAAATCATGCTTCGTCATAGTCAAATACTTGGTGTTAATGCTCATCTGCTGCGCTGATTTGTCCGACCGATCTGCGGTCTGCATGCAGACTGGATACGTGCATTCGGTGTGCGAGTTCTGGTAAGTCGTGGCCTTCCTATCATTGAGAACTTCGACAGCTGTCAATTTAAGTAGGACGCGACCTTTGTTGACAAACGATCCTAGGAGACAGTAGTTACATTACCAATTCAAATATTCCTGGAAAACTGTGTGTATCGTTAATAAAACTATGAATTGAGATTTGCACTGTAAAGTCATCTGGTGCTAGCTTAAAATAATGCAGTAACAGTATACGGAACAGGAGATTCGGAAAATTATCTTTATATACATATAATAAAGTATGCATGGAAGCGCAATTGTTACAATTTTCATAACGGTTAAGACAGATCTAGCCTCGTATCGACTTGATAGTTTGTCAAGTTTCAGAGATATTAAGACGAACTTGTTTAGTTATAGTGGTTGATAGAATGACGAATTGATAATGCTGCTGCAGCTCCTTCGTTCTATCGTCTGTAGTACCATTGCACACAAAATCAAGGTAGCTTTGAAAAGAAAATCATGTCCTTATATCAATGTGGAGATTTTTAACACATCAAAATGTTCTTACAACATGGCTTTCCATTGAACAGTGACTTCAAAACCTTATTAAAAGTAGCTAACGAAATTGCACTTTTTGGCCAAAACGAACAGCATATTCTGACCTCAGGCCATAGCCGTTAACATGAATAATCCGTTTGCTGTAGTGCTTTATATCACTTGATAGCTTCAATAATTGACTCCTGCATGGGTCGGACTAACCTTATTTGCGTAAACTTCCCAAAGTACTACCCTATCGAAATGCTTAGCATGGCGTGATTTTCATAGGAACTGACACAAGGGCTGTGATAAACCAAGTTTTCAAGCATTGAACGCCTTTCGAAGCAAATAATCACAGACCTGTCTATAAATCGTTTACATTAACCAGTGCATATCTAGTAGCAATGGAAAACAATTGGCGCAGCCTGTCTTCCCTCAACAAATCTCATTTAAGGATTTCCTTGTTCAGCATGCATAGGAGCAGTGAAAAGGGGAAGGAGGTATAAACGAGCCTACCTCCCTTCTTCCATTCTTGCACAATCGTCATAGTTTAGTTGATAGTTGGCAAGGACTTCCTTCTCTCAGCATCGATTCAAATCATTGATCGATCAGTCGGTCGATAAACGTGCGTCTACGACAATTATAATGGCGACGATAGCAATCCTGTTTTACAACATATCCTTGCTGACCTTGGCGCTTTCGCTAGCCGACTTCGGTCCTCTGTAGCTTTGCGTCTCATTGGGTGGATGTTTTTCTAATCAATAACGTAAGTCGACGCTGGTCGCTGCCTGTCGCTAACGACACGAAACGAGTGTTGTTTTCCCCAGTGGGGCAAGCCATTACTTTTGCCAGCCGTATGAGCCACGCTGTCTGGCAGGTTGCTCTGGCCGACTGTTCCCATTCTAAGTACAAGCAGACGTACAGATGCTTCATCAAATCAACCAGATAGACAGATCTGGCTGATGACCAACTTTTTACATATCGTTTTATAACAACGTTTGCATTTAACAGTAAAAACTTCGGAACGCTTATTGATTTCGGTTAGAGACCTAGAATCAATCTATTTTGCAAGCGACGTGTCTAGAAAATGGTGACGGCCATTGTCAGCTAAAACTGAACAGCAACTATGTCGGTCTAAATAAAATAATGGCGGCTGTAGCGAGAGAATTCGAAATTTGCAGTCCATTTTTCTCGTGGCCTCATTGGCAGAGAGAGCGTGTTCGTCTAGCCGATACTACATGCATCTATAGAGTGAAACAGACAAAGAGATACGTTGAAAGCGATGTTCGCATTGTCAAGGCCGTTAAGTCACTTAAGCTTTGGCGCCAGTCAACGAGGTGCAGCTGAGGAGATACGCCAGTTCGGGAAGGAAAGTAACTCGGCCGGTCGTTGCCGGCGTCTTTTGATTACACTCAGGTCCGTGTAACGTTATAAACGGGAGACGCTTGTAATGGGCCAGGACCGACCTGTTTCTATCGTGTATTAGCGCATACGCTGAATTTGTTAGGGCATATGGAGTAAGGAAGTTAATAAGTCGAGGTCTTATATACCAAATGTTAATTGTCAACAATACGTAAAAGTATAAGGCAGGCCTTAGATTCCCGTACGACCAGCAGCAACGACCCCTTGCTTCATATCGGGCTGAGAAGTCTAAGCATAACGCTAGCGGCTAGTACTTGTCCAGCGGTTCGGGGTTGCCGAGTTGTAGGGCAATCGTGGTCCAGTTTCCGCACAGCTATCTTGTCTCTGGACAAACTGTGTTATAAAAACTTCCGTCGATATTGATACCAGCAGAACTCACTGCAGTGATTTCTGTGCGTGCCTTTAAGCTCGCTCTATCTACATTGTTCATCTGTGAACGGATGATGAATTGCTGATCTTTGGGAGTGTAAAACGGCATAGGCCTTTCTACAAAATGCTTAGTCTAGCTGAGATATTGATTGTTTGTCTAAGGCAAAAAAAAGACCTACAGCAACATCTACAAAGGAAATGATTGTCTTTTCATCCCCAGAAAGCAATTATAAGTGTAGAAAATATGTGACGTCGGCTGCATAGGCGGCCAGTTGACTATCTTATCATCGTTAATGGTATACATGCCAGCTACGCGTCATGAGTACCTTCCGATTAAGATAATTAGTATAATAAACTAAGGGCACTATTATGAAAATCAGATTAATTAATTATCATTATTATATGTTGCTATATAAATTAGATCAACTGGACGATTCTAGCTGGCTAACAGTTAGGCTGCGCAAAACGAATTTCATTGAATCAGATATACGTGTCTTTTTTCCGAATCGATAATTATCTCCGATCGAATGTATGGAGGAGTCACGATTGAAAGTCTGAGTAATTACGAATCAGATTAATGGTAATTTAATTTAAATGTGCTCCATTTTAATTGGGGCACTGTAAGAATCAGTTAGCCACTATCCTAAATAGCCTCAATGGAAAAACATGCACACTTCATTTAATTTGGTATTTTGATCAGAGAACAGTATATATAATTATGGTACGTTCACGTAACAATGTAATAATGGTATTATAATAGACAGTCAAACGCTATGTTTAGACTGGCAGTTTTTCCACATCAAAACAATACCGGCCTACGCATATTTGATAGCGGCATTATATCATAGAAATTCAACACACAGTGAGATAAACAGACTGAATATACTAGGTCCTATAAACTGCATAACGTACGATACACTTATAACATGTTAAAATCAATTGGCAATACATCTATTAATTTTGGTCATCTCTTCTTCCGAATGTGCGCAACTTTCAATTGGCCTTAGTACCTAGCGATCGGAAAGCATTCTTGATACGGCTTTATGGCCTAGGCTATCCAACTCGCTCACAAACAAATCGAATGTTATGATAGATAACTTGTTAGAAAAATGTTATTCGTTCAGCTAACAGAAGTTTCAAAATCAGATCTTGTAAAGAAAGGATAACAAGCCTGCTACCTAACCTTGGGTTCCTGTCGCTGTCATATCAAAGTGCTTTAAAATGACCCTGCGGTCCGCAGAGTCCCCGAAGATCACGGAATTTTGACACAGGCAAAACCAGATTTTAGTCGCATTCTCTTATGACTTTGGTGTCCTGCTCTCCGCGTCGTGTCTGCATCGCATGTTGCTCTAATTTCCTCTGGTTCTTTGCTAATAGCTAGTTACGCTAATGATCCATAAGGTCTGGCTACAAGTAGATAGTTATGCCCTAAGCGCGAGAGTCCATTACGTAAAATCAGCCGCATGTGCACAGACACTGAACCCAATTATGTTAACAAGCGCAACTAATGAGGCGCAGGTAAAAAAAATCCCGCCTAACGCGCCATTTTTGAGCAGTAACAAAAATAAGCTGCATAAATTGTCGTTTTGAACATTTCTCTGAAAGATAATTTTCGGCGCAGTTGATGTTTACAGGAAGAAAGCTTTTTCAATATACAGGTTTGATATGTGAAATTATGCTATCAATTAGTACATCTTCAAGCAATCTGTTTGAGAAGAACACCTATGAGAATTATAAAGATGTGCTCGAACAGCGCAAAGTAGGTTATCTGAATTTTAACCCGATTGGTAGTTTACACAGGTATCAATGTACCGAAATCGTGATGGTACGGCGAGCTATACGATCTTGCTGCTTTGCCCAAAGATATGCATTCATGGGCTAGTTTTTTTGCGCTTATTAAACAGCTCGCCTCAAAAATCCTTTACTCATTCATGTCTCGAACTGTGCCTATCGTACCCATGCACGTTTATTTAGCATGGAAAGGTCGAATAAGAAGTATTCACACTTCATTAGATAATTTCCATGCAGGACGTAACTCGTTCCCAACGCATCGACGGTATCTTCTAATTTTAAAATGAACTATGAAAGCAATATACTCAACACATTATCAGTAACACCGGTTTTAAAGCCAAGCCCATTTAGGTTGTGACGGACATCTAGAACAGTAGACAGGTTTAAAGTAGTACATAAGAAACGTGTCACTTTATTACGCCTAAAAGCAACAAAGTAGAGCAGAACTGACATATAACTTCGCGCATAGAACCGAGCAAGTTATGTAGAGTAACATGTAGAGGATGCACATGTCTAAAGCGTAATATATCCTATGCAACATGACGCATAGCTTCTTGACAGCTAGCAAAAAGCTGTGACGTAAATAACGGCTAGACAATACGAACGTTTAACGCGGACGCTTAATATTATACAAGGTAGGCCTAATCCAAAAGCTATTGACAGCACATTTTGGCTTACAAAGCCAACCGATATTAAGCTATGCGGCGCGCCTTCCTAAGTAAGCGTCCGCGAGTGACCTAGCCCTCTGGCCCTAGAGAATAGCAGCGGTCAATAAGTAGCGACCGCGTTTCGACGGTACAAATGTCTTGTTAAGTCGACGACGCCTCCTAGGAAAGGCGCCTCAGAAGGTCAATTACCCAGTGACATAGTCGCTGCTGTACGGCGAGCCTAACAGCTCAGTCGATTATATGCGCAAAACATGTGTGTAGTCCTCCTGGGTTGGAGAAACGGTCGGCGCACTAATTGTCATTTTCGCTTAGCACAGTGTATGGCAACCGTATATATTTGTACGTTGACTTTTGTCAGGTATTTGGCGACACTTCATTGCCAGCCAGATGAACGGGCTACTGAGAAAGTTCGAAAAAAGCTTGCAAAACACAAACGAACGTATGGCAAGTCGCATGTTGCGTGAGCCACAATCGGCGAATTACCCAGCGTCGAAATGCAAATTTACGCTACGAATCGCTTTTTTGGCCTCCAGCCGCTAACAAGACGCATTGAAAGGAAACCCACGGATCGGCTCTACTGTCACCAACGGGCAAGGTGATCTATGCGCGACGTGTTTGAACGTCAGATCGCAATGGCACGTAGTAAAGTGCATACGCGACTTGTGACCCATTATTTTGGTGCGCTAACAAATCACTTGGCTGTTTGCACTAATGCAACAAACTGACTGAAGCTGGCCAGCTTCAGTCAGCTCATTGAGGGAAGGCTAGTATGGATGGAACGTTAGCTCATATATACGACCACAAATTGTTATTTTTGTAGCAGTGGAATTCAAAGGTTCCCAGTTTCTTTCCGCTGCTTCAAAATGGAAATCTTTGTCCTTGGCATGGGGTTGTATGCTACGAGTTACAAAACACGCAGGGCAAAGAGCGCAAGAAGAAACCAAGTGTCGCTTAACTTTGCCTTGTAGTTGAAACCGTAGCTACGATGTCGCCGAATTTTGATGGTCAATGGCGAGCTTACTACCTTACTTGGACCAGGGGCATCTTTCGAATGTGAACATACGTTCGTAGTGCACAACTCGATTTTTCATAAAAGATCTTTACACCTTATTTTTAAAACAGAGACGCATTCATCTAAATAGCGCTCGGTGGAAAGAAATATGCTTATGTAATACGTATCAAAGATGAAGGACGAAAGCGAGAGTCGAACCAGTCTATAGGATATTTATTATATATAAATAAATATAATTCACGCGAATATACCGTGAACCCACACGAATATACCGTGAATCAGCTGCGCGCTTTGATGTAGAGTGATCGCAAGCACAGGCCAATAAATAGCACAGTGGAACATTGGAACACAAGGCTATGATTCGAGTTAATGCTTGAACGATCGTGGCGCTTCCAGCTCGCGAGTCTTTTTTCCACTTTTCCAGACGGTGGATGCATCTTTCTCTTTATTTTGCTCGCCTCTGGAAACAAGCAATGAGCAAGTAAGAAGAAACCATATTATTTAGATAGAAATTTGGGTGTACATTATCTGGCCGGGTGCCCACAGAACATTTCCACCACTAGAAACTTGAAAAAACTAAATTAAAAATAACTGTAATTGTTGGTATAAGAGAACTAGTCACGAGTATGACAAGCTAACAATGGAAACCCTAAACTCAATAGATGATTAATAAAAAGCTGCTATTACACCAAGAACAATATTCATCATTAACTAACAGTATCTGCGTATATTTAATTAATAATCTGCTAAAAAAAAACATAGGAAAATCCATAGGGTTTCTCAAATCCATGTTTAGATACAGCTTGTTCTTAGGCAAATAAGCCTGAACTGCCAAACGCACCTTAGTGGGTAGGCTTACTTCAGGCAGGAATTAAGCTGGCCCAGCTAACCGTTCACGAGCAATAGTCGCGCCAGATGTAGCGAGTTTGTTTGTTCTACGTCAAAGAAATCGAAGAATTACCATTAGCTAGTTATTTTCTTCCGGTTGACAGAATCTATATCAGCAAGCTGGCGGCTAGAAAATGCTAGCGAAGAAAATTCAAGTGACCCCACTTGTTCGGGAACCAGTTTATTTCTGACCGTTTACTCTTCTACTGAGCTTTCCATCTGTATGTTACTGCTGTGTTATATGTAATGTAGTCTTGAAACTTTTTTATTTCTTCGTAACTTCAGTCTCTGATAATATATTAGCTAAAGACTTGGTTAAGTATAAACTTGAAGTATTTTAAAGATATCCTAGTTCTTCACTGCAACGGGAGGCATTTAGACGATTTTGCTGTGGTGCTCGTCCTGCAAATTAAACCGTATGGCTGCATTGGTATCGGTCTCAAAAGAAAGATGGTGATAAAGGTATCTTTGCCGCTATGCTGAGGCAAGATCTCGTTCGCCACAAGGGTTTTGAGGTATGCCAACCTGGCATTGCTTTGAGTGGACCTTTCGTGAGAAAGACGAACACTTCTATCATTAAATTTTCTTACTCATTTCGAATATTGAAACGAAGAAAAGGTCTTACGCGATAAGTTAGACGTAACGGGTTGTTTAGGTTGCAACTAATGCGTTGTTTTCTACTGAACCACATATAAATGTTAAAATATAACAGCATTTATATATGTATATGTATAATGCTATCCTGAATAGTTTTAGTGTTAATTTTGGAGAACTGAAGACTTGTCTCGATGTGGGTACATTTGTCTTTTGTAGATTTTCCTATTATTGTGCGTGTAATTCAAGGTCAACGGAGTTGCATTGATCTAGTAAAGGCTGCCAAAAATAGAGCTGAACGGGCCTGTTGGGTCCAGATCAGCAAATCGGTGGAACGAATGATCGCAAATAAACGACCATCAAGCGATTTCATCTAAGTACAGCTTAGACTATTTGTCTACTATTTTTCTATTACTGGAGACTGCGTGTGCACAAAAATAAAGTACTGAGATATCTTCGTGGCCGACTGTTGCTTTGCAACTATTGTTTCAACTGGACTTAGAGATTAAGTAGGAAACAGACCTCACCAGCAAACCGCATTCTATTTGACTAGGTATCCAGTTATTTAGCTCATTACCGACTGTCGAAAGGCGAGAACTTGAAAAACGACGATGGTCATAGATCTAAAAGTCTAGATATGGAAGGATATCTAATTGTTTGGTTGCAAGTTAGTGGAACCGTGAAACCCTCCGTTTAGCCTGGCCTAATGCCTAATGCCTTAATCGTGTCCGTTGCCGAAGGTTTGACAGATCTGCAGAATTCGTTAGTAGAATAAGCAGTGACTTTAATGTCTGCCCCAATGTCAAATGAGTTTAATACTCTTTCGATAGGTACAGAGACAATGCCTTGGCTGCTTGAAGCTGTTCTAAGAGCATAGTTTACCTTACAATGTACGTAGATATGTATTTTTAGGATGATTAAACTGCTTTTACAGGAAATCACAAAGTTACAACAAGAAGCATATAGCCATATTTCTATTGATATTTCGTTTTCAAAAAGCAAAGATGATGAGAATGCAGGTGGTTCAAGAGTGATTTACTTAAAAGCGTAAATTGTTTGTATCGAAAAAAGCTGGTCTACTGTAATTTAGTTCTGAGTCAAATTATTCTATTAAATCAGGCCAGATAAAGGCGCCTGTTTTCTGTAAGGCTTATAAAAAGTGCTTTACTTAGGCAAGGAGAAAGGCTTAGGAAGAGCCAAGCAGGGCGACTCGGATGACGGACGACCGCGAAATCTGCATACCGGATAATAGAAAAGAAGTCGCCATCAAAAGCCAATCATGCTAAACGAAACTATTCCATAGGTGTCATTAAACATTGACTTGGTAAATCACTGAACTGTAATTATGAAGTTCTAAGTGATACTACAACTTGAAGAAGAGAACTTATCAAGAACAGACCTTTTAGCATAAAAGCCAAAATCGCGTTAAATACCACTAATTTTATGGTTGTATGAAAACTAGTGGGTTTATTATTATTTTGTTTAAGTTGAATTTCGCTGGATGACGGATAATTTTAATTACAGGATTTATACTGTTATTTCTAAACTGCTACTTGCTGACGACGGGTGCATGAACAACACACAGTGGGGCGTGTTCCAATTAAAAAAAATACAAACGACGTATCTAATAGCAATTTCTGAAGAAAAACAGCGATCCCTTCGACGATCGTAATGATAAATTCTCACTTTGTTCCTTGAAGTGATATCCTAGATATTTTCTTGTCCTTAGGTGTCATAGTGCCCTGTTTGCCTTATATCGATCGATTTGCTTTAGTATATCTTTCTTTTCATGGGTGTATTTTTTTTTGTAACTAATGTGCGACATTTGGCAGAGTTTCAAAAAATCACCTTGTCGTCAAGGCCAACGTTTCTAGACAAAGTAGTAATTGTTAATTCTTTCAAACACAGTACCCAAGCTGGTACAGTTATTTTTAATGTATTTATGGATAGCAATCTAGAACTAAACGAAATAATACTATATTACACGAGCAAATTTCTACATTTGTTTATGCGGATCAATCATAGGATTTTTTTGTAATGGTCAGTAGGCCACAAGATGATCGATCTGGTGGTAGTCTGACAATTTAAGTAAACAGCTGTGCCATGTTTGGTTTATCGGCGGCTAATTGTCGTGGCCGATTTGAATTTAGATATATGCATATTGTTGGCACTTAAATGTCCATAAAATTATTGGCGGAGCGGTACAAACTTTTCTGAAACCCTTCATATGGTCCTATTTTGTGGATAGATCGTTTAACCTGGCCATCTTACACTGCAGTCACATTCCCATAAACGCAGTTTTCGAACATAAAGACCCATTTCAGTACTATTTAGCCACCATGGGTCCTGCTGGATTTATTTGGAGTTTCGTCAATAGACTTATTAAAAAGTACATCTAATCTAAAGGCTTCAATAGGACGTCAACGAAAACAACTAAATGTATTTATACGTAAATTTTTGTTACAAATTCTATATGTCTAGAATCTTACTTAAATATAACAGCATAAAAGTGGGTTTCCTTCATAACGGTTATTCATTTTATCCGGTTTTTGGTCGTATATCTGGCCTTATCTTTAAAATGGCAATGTAAATATTTTCGCTGAAATTATCTAACGTTCATGGATAGCCGTAGTGCAGTTTGCATTTTAGGTAGTTTCGTGAAAAGATCGGGCCAAATTATAATATTATTATATTCGCCATGTGATTATTCTACTAGTCACGTGGGCCATCCTGCTAAAATCATTTATTTCGCAAAACTTCTCTAAGTATTTGAAATAAAGAAAAGCCTAAAATTATCTTTTGGTAGCTTGACGGTTCTGTCCGGTAAAAGGGTCAATCAAAGGGTGCTTCTGAGACTGAGCAAGATATACGCCAAAAAAGTGGCCAAAAATTTCGTTAAGCGATAAATTATCATAAACACAGCCAAAAGTGTGCACTCTTGCTTATTTTGCATTTAGGTAAAATCTTAAATATGTAATGCTTGTAATAAAAAAATGTTTGTTGTCTGTTTGGAGGTTACGCCCGACGAGATAGCCCTTCCTGTAGAAAATGAATTAGCGATACAGGAAAACTTTGTTGCTATATCCTGTTTCACTCCTCAAGTTCAAATGAATTCGCTAAAAGTGGTCTTTTGTCACAGATTGTTCAGAGCTCTTTTAGGTACATAATCAGATATTTGGTATCTCTGAGGTATATAAAATGTTGTATGCGCCGATGGCAAATCTGCATTGATGCCATACATCGAATGATCTTCTTCTGATACTTTTCCTGTACACTGTAATGTTTACTTGGCAGAAATGGCGGTTGGGGTCAATAAAAGGTTCAGTTTGAGTCTGTTATTCATTATCCACCGAGTATTTAAGCTAGCATGATTTTATTTAATTAAATGGAATTTCCATATACAGTAGACGGATATTTTATATATTTATCATAATATATATCATCATATATAAACAGGATCGGATTATGGAAGGTTCAAAATTCTCCGTTTTACCCTTTCAGTTCTGACAGGCGCACTATGTCTTGTAAGAACAATGGAATTTTAATGTACGTGATCCAAAATCCACTATTTCGTTTTTTTTTCTAATCTAGTTTAAATCACAGGGCGATACGGTCTATTTATTAATAGGTAATGGCATTTTCTAGTGTTTCCGAATGACGTAAAAAACAACATTAACGCTCTTGTGGCATCGATTGCTGTAAAAAAAAACTCTTCGTTATTTTTCAACTGCTATCAAGCGTATGCTTAGTTCCAACTGGCCAATGCAATCAGCTTGTTCTTCTCGAGAGTGTCATCGGAAAGGCGCATCAAGTAATAGAGACAGTGTACAAATGCTACTTTAGAGTACCATCGGCACAACATTACCAGAAGCTACCGTCTTTTCTAAATATAACATTAACGCTTCTCAGCGAGGCTCCAAGTTTCTCTCTCGGTCTCTCTCTCTCTCTCTCTCTCTCTCTCACAGTGTTGTTGTCCTAAATTTTCAATACGTATGTCAAAAGCTGTTGCGTTTAGTCGCTCACGTGCTTTAGCGTCACAATGATTCTAGTCTAGACATTTGACCTAAGTTACGGTTATTCTAATTATCAGCCCGACGTCAGTGACGGTATGGGTAACAGACAAACTCCAGTCTACGTGTTTCGTCCTACCTACGGTACCTTCCAAACTTTATTCAAACTAAGGTAACTTGGCTTCTGCTAATATAATTCGCGGTCGTCCCTCTTATCGCCGTTTGCAGAAACAGGCGTAGCTCGAACGACGCAAAGAACAACGCGCCTTCTGCAACATCTGTTGAACGAATTTCTCGAAACTAACTGTTGTCCGCCTGCAGGCGTCATGAATAGTATCAGCGTCTGCAGCAACATGAGTCGCATCAATCTAACACGGCTTCCTCAAGCACGAACAAAACAGAAAACAGCTACTCGTTAAACAATACCCTACCGCACGAAGGAGACATTCGTTGCTCGAGAGCTCCTTTCCAGAAAGTAACAAAGCCAATCATAATAGCAGCAGAAGAACCAGCGTTTGCAAAGCATAAGGCACATTTTCGAACAAAAGCTAGATTTATCTGGAATTAAGTTTCAGTGTCCTCAGAGCTGCATTCGGTACCTGCTGGTGTCCTGCACTTGCGTTGGCGCTCAGACTATCCAATCAAATCTTGACGTTTTGAAGAAAAGTTCGCCTCGAAGTAAATTTCGAATTTTTTCCTTAAATCGAATCGACTATCTGCAGGCTCGTGTCCTTCGAAGCAGAACGCAGTAGCGGCTATCTTGATATAATGGTTACCACATCTGTGGCCACACAGCTACATAATATACACAGTCCTGTGCCTTTTGTAAATTCGAAAGTAGCAGAAAGTAGCTTGACATTGTGTATGGAGAATAGTAAGAAATAACAGGCGACTTGTTTCGCCTAGCTTGCTGACCTAAAAGAATAGTAGACATATTGAACGTGCGTGCATATTTGCTGGCAGATCTTTGGCACGCCTACAAATCATCATTTAGTGATTCCGTTGTCCCTCGGGCATTTCGAGCCCACAACACTATATAATATACGTATTAGAAAGATGCAAGAATTTCTTCTCAGTAGTTGATATTATCTTTTTGCTCCGTTGCTTACTTGGTTGGCTGTTTTTGTCTAAAGCCTACTATTTTAATAGTACGATTTTCTATCGCATCTTTATTTCATATTCAAACTTTAATAACAGGTGCCAATCACTAGCAAACCTGTTAAAAGATCAATCGCGGGCAGAATGTCACCATTAAACGGAATTGTCGACAACGACACGTGCATGACCGCTTTTGAGTGGAAAAGCAAGCGTGACATTAGGTGTAACAGTGCAGCGCTGGAATAGAGGCCTTCAAAAGTGTCCGAGGGAAAAAGCCAACCGACACACATCATAAATTTAGTAGTTTTTAGATAGTCATGTTGTCAATTACGCGCTAGCTATGATTTTGGTTAAATCAGCTCGATAAGAAGATAAAGGTTCTAATAAGTGTCCACTAACGCCAAGGCATGATACACTGCATGATACTGCGTATCTTTCGCCACCGAACTATTGATTAACTCAAGATGTTGTCTTGATTTCCGAGGGTGCCGCTTGAAGATTACGAATCATACGACCAGCCCCCATAATCAGCGACAGACATAGTGCGGCGTGTTCTATGATAGCTATGAAATGATTTCCATATTGAAGTTCTACATTGACGTTTGTCCGCATCGTTCCTGTTAATTTCCTCTCCAAACCTACCGTGCGCCTTCTATGTAATAAATGTTATTGCCATATAAATAGAAAAGCAATTCCCACTTCAAGTCCACGCGAACGATATTATTAGTTGTATAAGTGAACATTTGCGCTTTTTACCTATCGCTTGGCGTTGCTTCAAGCTGCAACTCAAAAACGCAAAAGCGCCACTTGAGAACGACGATGATATTGATAGTAGCGTTGATTAGGACGGCACTCGATAGCAAATCTGAACGAATCCAATCTGACAGTGACAATCACCTTGACGCCACCAGCGATGCCTGTTCGTTTGAGCGTAAAATCTCCCTTGGGACTACCGCTACTACTTGAATAACTGGAACGAGGAAGAAGAGTTTGCTAATCATCGTTACTAGTTCCCTATTCCTCTCTGCGATATCTTCTCCTCTACGAGAGACGGGCCGCGGGGCTGCTGTAGCCTGTGACACAATAATGTTCGCTTCCCGCTAGGCGGTGCGATTCTCTTCTCCAACGGGAACGACTAGCACGCGAACATTGCGTGTCTTTCAAAGCAGCCTTGGCGACTGCGGCGTCTGCGGCTAAGCTCCTGTCTTGTCCCGTTTCAGTCTCGACAGCGGCAATAGAAGAGAGCCAGAAGGGAGACGATTCCACACGACGGTGCGACGCAAGCATCTTGTCTATATTCCTATTAATAAAAGTTTGAAGATGGATATTTGATGTGGAATCATTCGGCGGTAACACTGCCATTATGTATTTATATATAGGCATACATCCAGACTATCTGATAGAATATACTATATTTTTTTTGCGTCACCCTTCCGCAATGTAAAAATAAACAAACAGACAATGGTGATCAAAATACACGAAAACTGTTCGTTTTGAAATCTTTGTAGCGGTATCTCTATCGTCGGCATACATGGTAGCTATGGAACTGGTCAGTGCGTTCGTTCAGTGTCGAATTATTGGAAACAGTCTCAGCAAATTGGAATCTTCCCGAGATCATCAAGTTCTTACTCTCGTATACCAACAGGAGGAGATATGATTTGAAGAAGAAATTCATTAATGGCGAAATTCGTCGAGTGTAGGTAGTAACACTTTGTTCGTCGCCTAGTGCTAGCCATGTTATCGGCTGGTTTCCATTTAGGTCGTCTAGGCGACAAATCCGAGGTCGACACAGCTAGCAAAAAGAAGCAGTCCCATTCAAGACGTTGACCAAGTTATACGCGTACTTCGCAATAGTTAGTATTGCGAAGTACGCATAAAAAAAAACAAAGGAAACGGTTCCCTAGGAAAAATTATATTAACGTTTTAAGCCTATTGAAATTGGTCAAAGGTTCTGATGTCAGACTGCTATATATCTTTGTACTATACGTAGAAAATCTTTCTTAGTATAGCATTTATTCAGCAAGTCTTGGCATGCATTACTATACGTTGTGATATGTATTCCTTGTCTAATATTTAGCGATTATCCTATTTCGCAAGTACTTTTGCTTCATATCTGTCCGAACCATGATTGTCGAGCTACAGTTCTTATTCAGTGATTTACAGTGAACCCAGTCCTTTAGTGAGTTACTGCGAGCACCAAGCTGATGCTGTTGAACAACTTTATAATTCTATCGATTCTAATCATCCGTAAAGATCGGTCATTCCGTGAAAAGTTAACGTTACCGATGTAACACATTTTGTGTAACGCTTAAAGCATTATTTTTCCATTACTACCTGGCCATTGAAAGCTGTCACAACGTGATGAGGTCTAAATAAAGAAATACAAATAAAGGACGACCTTGAATTCAATTAGCTGCTATGGTTCAGCCACCTCAGGCGTTGCTAGGTCGACGGACCATCTATTAGGCGTTTGTTTGAGTTGAGCGCTCGCTGGCAGGGCAGCGTATACGACGGTTCGGGCCGACGCGTATGTTCTGTCCACTGCCTTCTATAGCGCAAATCTGTCCGAAGCACAGCAGAACAGCAGAACTGCTATTCTGATTCCCTGACGACTCTCTACCGCAACCGCAGAAGCAGTCTAAGATGCAAAAACCCAATATTATAAATAAAAGTTTTCCTTACGAGGTTCTGTGAGACTGAACTAGGGAACTTCTAGTTAACAAAATTTCATAGATAAGAAGAAATCAGAAAGTATGAAAGTCTGTGTCTGCCCTTATGTATGTGTGAGCGCACGCAAACGTATGCATGCGTATGCGGGCGTGTGTGTGTGTGTGTGTGTGTGTGCAAATGTTTCCATGTATGCTATGTAATTTATGGGCAAAGCGAAAGCTGCCAGAATGTTTGTACTATACAAACACCTTGGTGCTTCATAGAGTAATAGTATTGAGCTGTATCCAATAGATGCTTCATTAATTTACCCTGAAATTTTCTTAGCTTAAGATAAAAAAAAAACCTGTCACATACGCCTTCTACAAAGCAGGCAGTAGAAGAATGGTTCAGTTCTTCCTGGACCTGTCTGCCGTTTCTGGAAAGCCGATTATTAGCTTATGACAACGCCAGTGAAAACGCGAAAGATAGTAGAGCTGTAAAACGCCTGAGCATATTTACAATAACTGACAGAATACTAACGTAACAAAGGTCTGAACAAAGTAAAAAGAGATTCATGCGAAAATCTGTTGCAGCATACCCGTGATACTTACTCTACATAACAGATTTATACGCTAAATAACCCAGCTAACGTTCATCGGTTACAAATTTGCTATACCTACTCAGAATTGTTATACGTAAATGATGCATACCGCTTACTGGTGAAATCAACATTCGTTACTTGAGTACGTGGATATTATTGATATAGAAATAAAGGTTGCGATGTGTGGTTGATCCTGATTTTAAGCAATTCTTCGCAAGCATGATCACGGAAAGCGAATGGGTATCATTCCATTTACGGGCGTTGGACGGTATACCCGTCATCCAATTCGGCCGTCCGTGTACGGCCAAACTAGGGTAGTTTTCCGCATCTTGCTGGTGTAGGCATTAGCCATAGAAGAACAACTCACGTCGCTTCGCCAGTATAATGAGATAGCCGAATAGCGGCTTTCGCGGAATATACTTACGATTATTTGTAGCGCCTAAAGACTCAACGTTACCCGTGAGTAAACGCACTTCCCTTGTAGAAGCAACTATACAGCATGTTAGCAGAATCTCACACCATTATAAGACCTGGTCTTATAATGCGTTCGTTTCAAAAAGCGTTCGCTGCTTGCTTTGGATCTAGGACAATCATTTGCCATGTATGAAAATATCACCTAACCCTTATCCATTGCTAAAGCTCGAACATTTACGATACTTTTTTTCAGTAGTAGGATCCAGTACCGATAAGATAAGGACGAAACTATTTTGCACGAGTTCTTTTAATCCACTATGTTAGGGGCGTTCAATACGGATGCGACATAACCTAGATAGCTTGCGTTCCAACATGTTTCGCATATTAATCATTGACTAACTGATGCTATCGGTTGTTAACGAAGGAGATATTTCAGATGCAAAACACAGTGTTCCGATGAACCTGTCAAGAAATATCTCGAAGTGTTTGCGATATTGGTTTTTGAGACGTCGAGGAATCGGGTTCTTAAGCAGAGACGGCGTTGTGGCTTGTAAGAAGCGATTTTAACTGATTGAAAAGGTATAGATTACTGCAGTAAAACGCGGAATATTTATCAGCATTTAACACGATCCTCGGATAGGGGCCGTTAGGAGAAACCTAGTTTTCCAAAAAGACTCTGATTCGATTGGAATACTCGTGCCATCGCGAGTCAATGATTTCTGCAGCACTCGAGAAAGAACATACGTAACGAAGGTTAATTCCAAAGAGAATGCATTGAAAGGGGTTCATCTCGAGTCATATTATAGTAGAAAAACCCTACTCAAACTGAAAAGGTCAAAGACATTCTGCTGGATCTCAAGTAGACGCTTAACGCTCTTAGTCGAAACAGAAAGGAAACTCACCCCAAGCTAAAGGGCGGTATGGCATTGAAATATTTGTCAATATTGCCTTTGTTCTGTTTATGGGATTTGGTAGTCTACTTTAAAAATGAAGGGAAAATGAAATGATGTCGAAAACGCATCTAAGGCCCATCTAGAAATAATGGATTGTTGATTTTTCTCCCGAAAAATGTACGTCTGCCGCATCAGTGAATCAACTGCCGACGATACTGTTACTCCCATTTCGAACATTCCACCTCTATTTACCTAAACACAACTTTTCTATTAAGCAATTGTAAAACATTCCTATACATTTTTCTGATCAAAATCTTTTCAAAATTGCTTAGTATTAATTAACTCAATAAGCACGACTTTATTTGCGCACGTGCACGAGCACGAGCACAGATAAACTTCGATATTCAAGTAATCGACGCTTGTTGCCGTATTATGTCGAGCAAATAATTTCAGCATTTATCGCAAGCCATTCTAAAAAGCGTGTTATGTCGTGCTTCGGCCGACGATTGGAACAAGTGTCTCGATAGAGTGAAAACTCACGATACTCGCGTATCCAGTAGAGCGGGCAACCGATCCAAGTATTAGGGATAGCAGCGTTTGTATTAGACTAGAAGATTATGGCTGGCAGACTGGTCACATCGCCCAAGGGAAATAACATGTTTCTCCGTCTATCCCGCTGGGCCGACTTTTGTTCCGCGCTGACAACTGCCGAACAAGTGTCAACTTTACGCCAGCTGGTGACGAGCAGATTTTGCAATGGGTAGAGATGAAAATTATTTGTTTATTGCAGGTCCATAAGATCGCATTACTTTATTGTGAGCTTAGGTTTTACCGGTAGACGTGATGCTGCTGACGATGATGATTGATTGTTTGTGTCCGGCGCCAGCATGACAGTACAACGTGCAATCGTGCACGACTTTATTACGCACGACGAATTAAAATTAATAATCATGACAAGCGGATGCTATTAATTTTCTATTTAAAGCTTTACGAAAATGCAAAAAAATTGAGAAGAGGTTATACTGCAGCGGTTCAAATCCAAGTAACCATGAGTTGCATCATATAGTTCCGAGACGGTAATTATTGACATCGACAAATATTGAGGCAGCATCTATAATAGTACACATATGATTGGCCAGCCTATAGTCACATCAGCCTGATCACAGACTAGCTCACTGACTTACCATTGTTCCAATCTATTCTTATCATAAAATCATTGAGCTGTCCTTACTTTAGACCTTAGGGTATTCGTTTTTTCGCCCAGGAATCGCTATTGTAACAAGAGACTACAGACAGTCCTTCAATAAACGAATGTATATTTATTCGCCCGGGATACGGAGCAAGTGTTTCAGCCACAAAAATATGTTCAGCGAAAAACAGGACTAGAAGGAAACAAAAAGGGGAAATTTCGGCGAAGCCTTTCGCCGTCCAGTGGCTGACAGAAGCTACGTTAAAGAAAACCTTCGAACTCCGTTGCGCACCTGCATGGATGAATTTCTTCAACTACGTTGCGGGGCTTTTTTTGGCGCACGAAAGTTACTTACGTTCCTCGGCAGGCTACACTGGGCTACATAACAAGTTGTACAGAAACGCTGAACGTTAAATTATAAAAGTACTATGGCTAGATAACAGGAAATAAGCAAAGCTGACTTTACCGCAGTTCGAATGTAAAGCCGAGATTTCATAAATTAGGTGTATACAGCACTGTATAAGCTGGATTTGCATTTCTTATTATATAAGGATAAGCTGCTAATGCACTATATTGTGTGTATGATCTTTGTTTTGATAGGAACGAATACACTTGGTATTTATTGTCACTATTCAGATAACAGAAATCCTGTTACATTGAAACGCCGTGTATGTATCTACGTAGCACAACCTAAGTAAAAGAAGTCAAGCCGGTAAACTACTGTTTCTAATTTTACATCCGATAATAAGGCCCAACTAGCTCCCATCACGGAACCCAGTTTTGAACCTAGAAACAAGTGAACAAGCCGCTAAAATCAAATGGATAAGTATTTTTGCTTTATATTGCATTGAAAAGAAGATACACACTCACTGGACAGCAAGTTCAAGAGCAGATATTCAGAAGTAAATAAGAAGGCATCCATTGAAGTATTGATATGATTCTTTCTCGTAAACACGTACTAAGTACTCTACGTATGGTATAGTTTGAACTGGATAGCTAAATAAAACGTTTCCAGGTAATTAATTATAATCGTCTCTATGTAGAATTTACCTAATATCAAACAGTGAAGATCTAGCGGAACATTGCAGGTGTAACTATAACTAATCGCTACAAAGGTCCGGAACGAAGAAATCAATTCAAAACAACAACCGAACTATAGAAGAGGACGGTTTTCAGCTCTCCCATGAAGCCTTTGAAAGGCTATCAATCCATGAAGGTCGAAGTTAGTAAAATGTTGGAATTCAGTCAACGTTAATTAATTGTTCCTCGTAAATTAGACGACATAATGGACCAAACGGTGGAAAAACAAGGACTTGCTTGTGTCTGCGATACATTGTTGAAGCTTAGCTTGATAGATACGTCTTTTTCTTTTTTCTTAGGCCATAAATGCGATAGGCCCACAAATGAGTGACGGGTCGTCTCATTCGCTGGTATATTATATATGCTGCGGTAGCTCGCATTGGTATCACAGAAAAAGCATTTCATGCATTTATTATTGTTATTATTATTACATGCTCATTCCGTTAGTACTGGAGTCATATGGGGTTTGCAATTATAGCTCTCAAATCTACGAAAGGTCTCGGCAGATATCTCTTCATGGTTACAACAGAACATCGCTTAAGTTCATATAAAGTTCGTAGGAACTTAATCTTAAATGTGTCGATGATTCAATTGTAATCGTGCCAAGCCTGTATTGGTTCTTATAATAAAATGATTGTATTATTTAATAGACGAATATATTACAAGTATAAAGGAAGGGTTCATCCATAATTCACTTATTCTAAAGCATAAACTTCGATATAAATTTATATGGAAAAATATAACACTAGAATAATGAAGAAAACAGGCTGTTCCCGAAAAACAAATGATTCAACTGTATATATATATATCTGTGTACTTTGGATTGTCACAGAAATTATCCTTCTAAAGATAGGTCGATAGTGTACTAATAGTAAAACTCACATAGCAATTAATAAACAAAGATGTAATTCGTTCAGTTTACGTAGAATCAATATTTATAAGCAAATATAGTAGTGCATAGAAATCAGCCCACTTGGTTTTCCACATTACATAAGACAAGGCGCTTACTGGACAAAGCATTGGACGTGCACAGCTCTTACAACTAATGGAGCTTAGAGAAGGTACGGCATTGTCCTGTTTTTGCGCTCTGAGCAGCTCCTCAGTTTCTATAAACGAAACACATTTCTATAACTCTATGTACATTACGTATACTAAAATGTTTATAATTAGGATCCACTAACTGGCATCGTCGTTTGGTCCATTCAAATGCGATCGATCCGCCCTACTAAACAAAGAACTCGCGACAGACAATCGTTCAATGGGAAAATGAATCGGTGTTCTTCATGATTACGATTGTATGTTTATGGGAAGTATTAAGGACTATCGCTATCATACGTAGCAGGAAACACTGCAGCTCATTTAAAATATAATGAATGTATGTACATGTCACATGCAAAGTGACATAAATACATACATCTTTTCCTATTCGGCCGTTCTCAACACGTATCCATACGTACCGCTGTCCAAGTTCTACTGTATTTCTGTAATAAGAAATAAGCCTAATCATTAACAGGAAAATACCTTTGCTAAGATTATCTATTAAAGATGCTTAGCTTAAAAACATAATCAACCTATATACAGGTACACGTTTGACAATAGATATGATCTAAACTACGCAGGGAAAAAACACCTTGATATCACACGACCTCTTTAGTTACGTGGGTTAAAACAACCCATTCTCAAAGTGTTTTATTTCTGGCAGCACGGACGTACGGTAAAACGCAACCCGTTCCTGAGCTAATCGGTTAATGCTGCGTAAATCTTGGAAACATTTACATTAAGCGATTATTATTGTTACAGAGCACAGCCTTTAGTGATTTTTGATACATGATAGTACACACGGCTATGCGAATGTTTCGATAGACAGTAGATATTCTCCTCAATAGATTTAATTGATAATTTCACGGCGAATAGCTTGACCTTGTTTCGTCAAATAGCGCAATTCAGGTGGACCATGGCACTATACGGACATATGTGGTCTTTCATACAAGATTTCATTAAAATATACACTATCTGGATTGCTGCCTTGTACCACAAAAGAATAATGGACGGTTTAGTGTTCGTTATTGACCCACTAACCTTTAAAGTGAATTTCTACTTCGATAATCTGCAACGTACTGGAGTTGCCTTAGCTAACTTTAACAACACATAAAAAGGCACTTATAAGATATTAACTTTGGCATCTCCTACTCATACAAAAATCGCTGAGAAACGATAGTGCAAAAACTTAAATCCTTATACTTAGTATGAATTTATAATTAATTTATAACAAAACAAGCCAGACGCCACATTAGTATGGATTTGAAGAAAGCTACTTCGAGTTCTATGTCCTATAGGAAGCCACAGGGTCATGTGACTTGCCGAACATGCAGTAACTCTTTGTCTGCATCATGATAAGGATGTTGTTGAGGGGGAACACAGTTCAAATACGACCAATGGTAGTGGTTTAAAGAATGTACTACATAGGGGGTTTTAAAGGACAAACAGGTTTAACGGATGCCTACCGCAACGATAGCGTTGTCTTAGTAGAACTGATACGTTCCATACCATCAGCAGGTAAGCGCCTGATCGCTACGGCAAAAACCTTGCTAAAGTTTGTCGTAATTTAGGTACCGCACTCCATATATATATACAGGGCGCTCCGAAAATACCGCTTGTGTAACTTGTTTTACCACCTCATATTAGTTTAAATTTGGAGACAAATTTATGTAGAAAAGCCAGTCCTTGTTAGAAAATAACCACGAACTCATAGAGACTGCAGCAAAAAGGTTTTTCCAAGATGTAACTAAGAAAACAGCTATTGCCTAATTCCCACCTATCATATAAGAAACGCCAACCGAGATTAAAAATTTGCTTAGTTACCCGACGAAATCGACAACGTACCTCATTCCGATTGAGTACGCAGCTATTGAAGATACAGCACTGAGGGAATGGGACAGGAAGCCTGCTGTAAGGAGCCTTAAAGTGATTGAAAGGGTTCGGAAGTAGATTTTTAATGAGTTCTAATAGCCGTTGCGGTGCTAGGTTGGACGCAATCATGAACACAATGTTTTGGATTGTCCATAAGAAGCTCAAGTACAAGTCTTCCGCCATCGTAACTAGACAGAAGGTGAGGTCAATAAAGCTAAGACACTTTATCGGCGTTATTTTGCTCCCAAATTTTTACAGAAATACGGAAAATGAGAAAAAAACACCCTTAACGAAAAAAATTAATCTCGAGGGCTATCGCTGTTCAGACAACGTCTCTACTGTTGGTAGCCAAATTTCCGACCAGTTTTCACATTTTGTATGCAGGTCGTCATACTTCTTTTAGAAAAACGTATTCATTACCAAAGAAGTTTAGGAATGAGGATCTATGGTAGTCTCTGCCGAAACTCGGATCCCTGTGTATATATATGTATATAGATTTAGAAGGAAGACTGAGCTTTGGAGAGATAATAACGATGATCGTGGTAGGTCGTCTCCGAAACGAAAGCGTAAGGCAGAGTGTAATTAATCTCGGGCTTTCTAAACGACTATCATTATTGAAAATATGATTGCATAGGCAGCGAACTGGCATGCCAAGCGAACGAACAGTTTTATGTGAAAAGCACTTGTATAGAGTATTCTTGCTAATGTTTAAGCAGTCTTAGATTGTAATATCCCATAATGAGAAGAACAGTTATGAAGCAAACTGATGCTCCCAGTATTCGGAAAATATCCCAGCATCCAGTATTTGGAAAAGAATAAAATTACAAAGGATATGATCTCACTCTCTATATATAAATGAGTGTCGTTATCGAAACCCGGCTAAGAGGTAATGTATTACAGCCGCTCACTTCACGCAATTTTTTTCCAGTTTTTTTTGAAAAATGGATTATGTTATAATCTGGACAATAAAGCCTTGAGTATTAAAATGATTTCTTAATCTTGCTGCCCATGCTATGAATGCTGGAGCCAAATGCAGTATTGAAAACCTTGTAGAATGATAATTCAAAACTGCATTGTTACGGCAGTAAGGAAGGCCTATACAGGATATTGTGGCCAAGGCTGTGTTCTCAAATAGGATAATTAAAATCCTGGAAATTAGACTATACATATATATATATACTAAGATGGGCTATATAGAGATATAGAGTGGGTATAAGAAAGTTTCTGTTTACTCATTTCAACAGGTAAAGGAAACCTCGAATCAACTGCTGATCACTTTATTTGCCAACACTTTTTTCTTGGTGGCTGCAACTTTCCGGGCCATATGGTCCTAAAAAGAGCCTCGAAGATACATAGACGTGGACACAAAACCCCTCGTAGAAAACCTAATTGCACAGCGTTTTCCTGGTCAATTTTTGCATCAAAAAAGATATCTAGCTAGAATGAATTGTCTATACAAACCTAAGACAGGTACATCAGAGAGAGACATATTCAGTTACCAAGAGAGATCGTCGCAAGAAGGCCAAGCTGTTATCACGCTTGTGCTATACAAAACAACTGGTTTATGTTACATAAATGTGCGCAGAATGGTCAATAGATTTCCGATTGTTTATCTATCGATTTACTTTCCCGATATCTCATTTGCTTATGGTCAACTGTAGTATGGCTCTATGTATGATGCATAGGTATTGTCATCCTTTTGTCGTAATGATTAATTTTTTTATGTTTTTTGGGCTTCCCAAAGTAGGGATATCATTTTTCACGATTTGAGGACTTCGACCTTCTATAAAATTTAAGAAAAACTCAGTTATGCTAAAAACCTAAATAATATACGACAAAGCGAGAACGATTGAGACCAAGTTGGTTTCGCACCCGATTAGGTTTTACATCTTTTATGAACATGGACAAATATACTTTGTATGCAAATGAACAACATCATTATCCAATTTAAGCAATCTCTAACAATCAACAATGTTTACTCGATTTAGTTGAATAAAATTACCTTGCTTTTAGCGTACGTGTTTTGCGAGCTCTTCATGGTAAAACGATGCATACGGCAGCTCGCTTAAATGAAATTTTAATTTATTGTCCTTACAGGCCCAGTGACAGCTTCTTGCAGACCCAAAGTAATGTACCCACTTGCTGCTCGGAACTACAGCGGTAAAAAGTTTTTAATGATTTAGAGTGATTCTGCTTGTAGCATGATCCGTACCTGTCAGTTTTTTGCGAGGAAAGGATTCGCCCAGAGCATTGTTTGTTTTTCTTTCAGATGAAATATATGAAAAGCCAAAAGTTATAAAATGTTTGTTCAGAGACTCTATTGAGTACATGATAAGATATGGAAGACTTAACTTATGTAATTTCAATACATTGCGCTGTCTTAAATACGAAGCCACCACTGGTCCTGTTAACACCGGATTATTAGGAAAGTCAAGTTACCTATAAAACGAATTCTATCGAAAAAGCCTGGCTTTACAAAGAAACCACAAGATAGAGCTAGCGGTTTTACTGACATTGATTGGGAAGCTGTGCAAACGTCGTCTGGGCGCGAGAAGGATGAATTAGGTACTGATGTCATGTTAAGGAGGACACGTGTTGCTAATTGCCAGATTGCTAGTCAAGGGAAGAGTTCCTAAGATTAACGAAAGTTTAATCAACCTGAAGAGTTTTCGACGCACAGCCATTGTATTGAAACGTACATGTTAGCGGCAAACTAACTGGGAAGTCAAATCATAAATTCTTAACATACTAATTATTCGGAAAACGGCGTATGAAGTGTATATAAATACACTGGGCTAATATTTTAAGGCAGCAATTCTTATTAATTGCCCTGCTTATCCGTGGCAAGATGAAATCAACATAAAAAAATTAATATAATCGTACCTCGAATCCCCCCTGTTAGACTACGAATCCTTATTTAGTTTCTGAACACAGGTGGGGCTAGCAGATAAACTTTTCCAGCCTACTTGCGCAAAAGCGAACAGAAAAAAAATGGTAAACGGCATTTTAATTTTCATATCGAAATCTGGGCATTTACGCATACAAGTCGAAAAAAATATTTTGTTGGCCCGACTCATTAGACGGTTAACCTAGGTTGGTTGCGTAGGAGAGGGGTCCCATAGAGGTGTCACCATCGGCAGCCTTTTGACCTAAATAACATCATCAAGAAGGTTATTAAAGATTAACTTTAACGCTTCTACATGTGCTCTATAGTGTGCGTTCGAAAAATACGACCTGGATTAAGAGCAATCTGAAGTCTACGACAAGTACACCTTGTTGTTTCTCAACTCTGGTCTGTTTTTCTATAGGCAGCTATTCACGCGTACACTGCTCAGATAGCCGGCGTTGATAGCAGCGGCTGAAAATACCCTAAGGCGATGAGGGCTATATTCATTTTGAGACTGGGCAAGGTACATTGCCCTTACTGCACTGGACATGAAAGAATAGCTGGTGGATGAATCTTAATGAGGCTGATGGCTCACAGTGCCACTGCCCTCAAGGCATCACCGTGTCACGCATGAGATCGGTTTCCTTTCTTGAAAAGCGCATCAGGTACGCTCTGAGGTAGTGGCTAATGCGCCTATCTGATTACCTGCATATAGGATTTATCAACCGAACGTTTACCTATCAATGGCATCCTGAAAAAGTACGAAGCTCCTTCCAAACCAGCTTTTTGCGAGCTTAACTGAATCATTTCTACGGACCCGTCTCTACGCCTTCGCTTTAAGCCGGTGCCGAACTAAGGTCTTACGACCTTAGATGGGCACTCCAATTGTACATCTTTACATATTGTAAAAATGTATAATTTTCACTCATCTAAAAAGTGCTCAGCTATGCTCCGTCAGTGTAATCCGGCTAATTATTATACAACTCAGTAACGAATTCGTCTTTTGATCATCATGATCCATCTTTGTAAACACTCGAGTATGATTGTGGTTACGCTCATAACTAGGCGTCACTGAGCGAAACAGTTATTAGTGACAACATCTTGGTAATTACAAACATGTACTCTTTTATTAATGGTTTGTTTGTGCATAACATTCACCGGGTGTTGATTCCCGTATTTACTTTTGACGCCCTAGTTTCTTTCAAAAGGCACGTTCGCGGTCACTGCGAGTCTCTTGATTGAAAATATTGGCTAAGTTACTTTGCAATATGCCAACAACAAGTGTACGCATTCATCTCTGAAGCTTTCTGATTTTTGAGTTCAGATACCGGGGTCAGTAGTCAAGATGGTGATTACGTTTTGCATCTACCTGACACAATTTGTTCCAGTAAGCTGCGAGTGGCTCTTTTCGTGTTGCCATGAACCGTATCATTGAATACAACGGAGTACAGACTTTTAGAGTAAGATGTTCTGTTTGATTGCCAACGGCCAATAATGTCCAGAAGTATTTTTACATTCTCGGAAATGAATGTGTGCATGCAGAATTCAGCAAATTTTATCTCAGTGTGCAGATACGATCATGAAAACCTTGTTCCTAAATAGAAAGAAAGCCAGGCTCAATCGAAGTACTAAACTCTTTACGAGTAAACAGTGCCCACATATGCGCAAGACGTCGTATAGACACGTCGTGAACAGGTTTGTCTATATATTAGTATGTTGTGTAGCTGACGGGTGCGCTCTGTAGCCTACGTGCTTTAGCTATGCAAACACCTAACCTCACTGGCGTCCCTGTTAGCTTTATAAAAAGGTATATCCCTGTGGCTGTGCTTGATTGTGATGAAGGTGATTCACCTATTCATCCTCAGATACAATTACTGGCAGCTTTTGACGCTTAGGTCGCCGGCAAAGGAAGGTGATGTGTAGGCTGTCGCAGTTTTCATTTGTGCCTATAATTTATTGTTCTGTTAAGTTCTGAGGCTAAATTAAAATAGGCCAGCATAGCGTATGTACACTTACACACTTAGGGGAAGCGCAAATAAACTAGTTCGACATTAGCGGTTGTCCTGAATACGAAGCGATTATAATACTAGGTATGATATATGCTTTCAAGCAATTTAAATATCAACTTTTATCAAATGGTGTATGACTATATTACTGGTATTTGAGATGGTTTATTCGTTAATTTTGCACACTGAACAAATTACAAAGAAAAAGTAACCCGAAAAATAACCAGCTTCTTCGCGTCACAATGGCTTCTCTTGACCATTTAAGGACGAAACAAAACATTTTTGCTAAGAGCCATAGAGATGAGCATAGCAGACGCTAAAACAGCTGGCTGCCATTACTAGGCCATCAGCATTCATGTATTATATGATATGAGTTATCTCAAGTAAAATCCAGTTTAAAAAAAAGTATATAAAACTACTTACCGAAAAATAATTTTGATGATAGCTTTCGTCAAATGTGTTAACTAAAATCATATCAGAGTTATGGCTCGTATAAAGAACGTGTTCCAGCTATCGGTGACCTTTGACAATTTATTCACTTGTTGCCAGAAACATCCGTTATTTCGACGCCAATTTAGAAGCGATTAAAGCTATTTTAATATAAGAACTGCTTTTCAATGAGTGCAAATGCTTATAGCTGAATAATCGCAGTCCGCTGACAGATTTACAGCAACGGGCTATACGCTGTGAAAAGAAAGACAACAATTTTACAAAATTATAGTGTCATAATATGTAGATAAACTTTATTACAACCACCTTTTCTATTAATTCTGGCTAACTTTATAGCTAGTAGGTTCTTAAAATATATTTATTAACAAGCAGAGATCCTTTTGTTCTTTAATATGTCCATTCAAAATCACATCCCACAACGGTTTATGGATAATGTGTTATAAATGGCACATTGAAGCATAATTCAATGAATATTCCTTTTAAGTACAAACATTAGAAGTAAAAGTTCACTTCCTGCCATAGATTAATTGCAGCTAGCTAACCGGTTTGTCTCCTAACGCTTGGCGGCCGTTATTTGCATTGAAATTAACGTTGCGTTGTTATTAAAATTTATTTGCATCAGTTAATCGGCTGATTTCTCCTAATGCACGGCTAGTCTAAAAATACCACAGAAGCATTCCCGAGCGTTTCTATAGCACGCGAAAACGATTTTCCTATCAAGGCAAACTTAAGTTCAGGTTAACCACTAGTCCTTATTAAAGCAATTCTTTTTAAGGGTACTTCCGAGTTGAGCTCACAAAAAAGGTCCTAACTGTCCCATATAAAACGAGGACACAACTGTCCACACAAATACAGAATAAGTGGTAAAAACGATTTATCTCAGCACAAGAACTGGGGTGTGATTCCAATCGACGAGTACGAAAATAGCGATTTGTTACACACTGGTCACTTTCGTTCGTGGCCCTTGGGCTGTGGTTGTACCTTTGATTTGTCCCAAAGGCGCTGCGTGAACTGTATTTAAGATGAATGATACTGCTCGATGCTATGTCATGCTATTAAATTGTTCGGTGCCTTTTTCGGTGAGTCAAGACCGTCCTTTTATGTCTACGACTAGACATTTTTCATCGTTACTTTTTGCAGTAGTACCACACTCAACTAGTTGAAACCCACTTGCTACATTTTCAATGAGCGATTTTTCACTGCCAGCCGTTTTCGTATCACTTTCAAGTTTTTTCAGTATTTGCAAAGATTCGTCAGCTACGATTTTTGGGATTGGCTCAAACGCCGACATGTAACCATAGCAATCCTGATAATCGAAGCACTTTTGCGCGTAGCCTGGCAGAGTAAGGTCAACATGGAAGTACACCTTATTTGACCGGTGGTTTCTGCCACGATTTTTGCAAAAATTGTATCCAATAAATGAGTATAACAGAACGTTAGTGTTACGGTAGTGGACCACCTTTTGTACGCGGCCCCCGTACGGAGCAACCTTTTCTGCCATGAGCTTATCCAGTCGACAAAACGGCGTCGGCGTTCGAAGAATCATTCGTCGGTCTCTTTCCGTAATGTTGGGCTCTATAGCGACCTGACCGAAAAGCGCAGCTAAATCGTCAAATACATTTGATTGAACTTTAGGGTGAAGTGTCTTTTTCACGGTGAGTATAATATCGTCTGAGAGAATTCGTTTGCCCTCGGTACTATCGAGACAAATTAACGAATGATAAAAAATATCCTCGTCACTAGTAAGACCGTGCGACTTCACGTAACGGTCAACTTCGGCGACTGTTAAAAAAGAATTTTTTTTATATTTTGTGTTCTTGTATAGTCGAAAGTTTCGATTCCTCGAGTAAACAGACATATCGCAAAAGAATATCTTTTTCTCATTTTCTGTATTAACAAAAAAAATTCGGGATTGTTCGGATGCCATAATAAAATCTACAAACAGCTTGCAAACCTGGTTGTTTCTAAAACATATCTCATCGACATTTACGATAAGATGTGCACTGTATTTTCTATCTGAATCTGATTTTAGTATGAGAACGTCTTCGTATGCGACATTGATTCCGGTGAGTGACGTAATCTGCGCACAAACAAAGTCAACGAACTTCACCGTTAGACTATCTCCGTTAACGTCCGGGTTGAGGAGTTTATTAAATTCCAGATCGAAGTAAAGCTTACATGCCGCTTCTTCCCGTACCATTTCATAATACCTTTTAGTAACACAAGAGGTGTTAACCGAATTAGCGTAGAAAAAAAAAACGGAAAAAATAGAGAAGTCTTAGTAAAGTACGCAATAGACGGGGCCGTTTCATACTAAAACTACTATGGTGCATAAAAAAAGATTAGGATATGCTGTATTGTGAACAGTGCACTCAATTTTTTATTAGATTTATTAATAAATTACTAAATATAAACAAATACTAAGCCTCACACACCTGCGTTGTTCTGGAACACGCTCCATCATTAGCTTAAAGAGTGCCTTCCACTGCGCGACCAAAAAAGCTCGACAGCCAGAAAATTTCGGATTGGTCCACCGTAGTTCAAATGAATAGACACCTTCTCCACGTTGCTTCCTAGACTGGAACAAAGCTATTGCTTTTTCCTGCTTCTTACAGCGAAGAACAGCCCGTAAATCTTCCTCCATTTTCGTTCGAACGAAGCACCGCGCCTAATCCGTTACTTATTTCTCGAATTGTGTCATTCTATAAGTAAACAACATGGCCTAACGTTAGTTCGATTCGGCCAGCTTTTGCCGAAGCAGCCAATGTGTCAACAACTCTACGTTCTTAGGGAAAGCTTCCACAGAGTTACGCGTGTCTCTATAGGCTTTAGTAAGGCCGTTCGGAACACTTCACCTGCATGGTGATACGTTGCTATTGGTAGAGCTTAAATCGGCCTGTTAAAAAAATATCAAACTGAGGCTTTTTTCGTTTAAGCCTGCATTCATATCAAACATGTAGGTCGACATAAAAAGGATGTAAAATTTTTACCAACTCAAACCACGTTATAAAAAAGAAAGGAGGGTTGTTAAGGAAAATAACATATACGAACAATGAATACAGACCGTTTCTGTATAAGTTTATAATATCCAAATGGATAAGGCATTCGTCATGTGATTGCATTGCAATAAAGAGGCAGCAATTTTGTCCGCGTGTATAAAACCCAGAATCGCTTGTATCGTATACTTACTGTTTTTTGTCGGAAATTCGTTAGGCCTGTTACTGCATAAGTACGTATCACGACAAATTTACTTTGAACTCACTGTAGTAGTAGTAATTTGTAACTATACACAACGATTGTCAGCAAAGGAGCACCAGTCTGATGTTCGAAAATGCCAGAAGCCTTCACTTCGTAAACCGCCACAGCTTCTACGCGCGCCAATTCAGAAACCTTCCAATCAGCTGAGGGATGGGAAAGGACGCCTAAACCACGCTAAGACAGCGGGCTGGTTTTAGGATGCAATCAAAGGCCCTCCAATCTGTAAAATTAATATTATAAAAATAATTGTAATAGTAAGTAGGTAGTTTCTATAAAAGTATATAATGTGGTAAGAATAAAATAATATTATATGGTAAAAACACTGTTGAATTTGGTGCAGAAATACCCAGTGGTTGGCCAATTTTGAAAATGCGAAAGTATTTAAACGTGCGATTGTATCGTTTAACATTCAAAACTGTTAAATGTAGAAAATGGGCAAACTTTGCTACAGAACCTGACATATTCTGCTCGAATCGCAATATGTTCAAAGGCACCCCATGACAAACTGTGTAATGAACAGTCCTACGGCTTCAAACAAAAGCCGTATCAAATACAAGCCTATCTTCCAAGCAAATAGTACAGCTCGAGCGACCGTGGAAAACCAAGGGCCTAAAATGGGCTTATTTGTATGTAATCATTCATCCCTGTCGTTTAGAGGCACGAAAAATTACGAGTGACTGTAGCCCATATTTCAGGTACCTCTTCTCATAGTGTTACAATATTGTCCAAATACGTCTCACTAGAACTTGGCAAAATTACAAAAAGCAAAAGAAAAGAAAAAATATAAACGGTAATGACTCGTCAGCAAACACATATATATTATTGCGTAAATCATACTGACAACAGATGTGAAGGATGCATAAGATTATCCCTTGGCATAGGCACAAGTCTCACTTTTATGATGTGCAAGCAGTATTGAGAGGAAAATCCCATTCAGTAGACCGGGGAGTGGTTCAACCAGCCGACCTCGGGTCTACATTGTACCGAATACATGAGCAATCTGCCGTCAAGCGATTACGATGACGTGGTAAGGCTGATGACTTCTCAAAGCCTACAAGTGGGGTCCATCCGTGCACAGGTAACTGGCCGCTTTTAGTGCTCACTTCGACCGCCAGAGAGAGTTCAATGCACTCAACGCATAGGGTAGATATACGCCTGACGCTCTATGGTGTATAGCTAGGTGTTCGCGCTAGTACGATCATACAAAATATATCTGCTTAAGCCAAGCTTACTTCTTCTTTCCGTCAAGGTTATTAGTTGTCACCTTCGACAAATGCCATAACAACCAGTGTAGAAGAAAGAACACTGACCAGCGGAACAGGTTGGTGCAGTAGCAGCAAAAATAGAGCACACAGACGTCGGCCACTCCTGTTTTGATCGCAGACCTTCTTCCTTGTTCAGATGGCGACGACGAAAAACATCAAAAGAACAAAGCTGGTGGACATCTGAATCGGAAATTCATCTGAAGGCCTGTACAGTCGATTGTGATATCGAACTGCCTAGGCTTGTCTGTAATATTTTATAATTCACCTGTCACCGCTCGATTCAGAGTTTGAAAATAGGGACTAAGAACGTCGGAAGAAAAGTAATCGTCTGTTTTATGGCTGAGGTCGTTATCGCTGCTGTCTTTTCAGCTTTGGCTTATTTGACCATCGTAAACCAGCCAAATCTGCGTGAGTGGCAGTTCAGTGTGTTGGTAATTGGTCTAGCCTTTGAACTCTGCTTTGAAAAGTATTCAATGAGTCATGTCAGCAGTAGTTGAGCAAAAGCCCACTGTTACATCAAATGTTAGGCTTACAATACATTACGACATAATTCTACAAATGGAAAAAGAATAGCCATAATTTAAACGTTTTTTTATGTCACTGCTAAGTGTACGTAAGCGGATTGTCAGCTCATTTTTTCTTAACTGCATACGTGTACTCTGTTTAGCTGTACAAATATTTTTGTGTTGATAAAACCAACCACTGTAAAAATTTGAGCTCCATCAGGGTCCCATACGACAACACAACTTGAACGAATGGTGACAAATTTCTCGTATCGTCTGGGCTACGACTGGAATCTGTTTGGCATGATGACGACAGGGGTATAGGATAGGTGCGTACAAATCATGCTAACAAATTATTTTAGGTTGCTATTTGCCAGCTCGTAGCGGCTATGCCTTCATTCTATCTGCACCAGCAGATATGCTGATATATGAAGGTATTTTTCAAAACCGCAAATGGAGGTTGCGCGCCGACTGCTTGGATTTAAGTGTATTACTTTATGACTGGAAAAAAACTCTCTCGAAGGTTACCGATGTGTTATAACTTATTGCTATGGCTCACGCGTGATTAAGAACCATTTATGTTTCGTGATCTACCTGTTTCGTTAAACTGACAGAATAATCAAGACGTCGCCCTATCGTGCTCATAAGAATAATTGTCTATTTGGAATTACCCGCAGTTTATTTTGACGCCATTTGCTTACCTCATTCGACGATCATTGCGCGCAGTTGTCATTTCTAAATACACAGATTTGGTTTCTTTTATATAATATACTTAATAATATAAATAATTTTACCTATTAATTCACAAGTACTAGCCCTGGAACGGGGCAATGCGCTAGATCCTAGTATTCGCAGGAATTGAAAGTCGTCATCGAACAAAGACTGTCACTTCGAAACTGTCTCGAGCTACGAGATGCCCTCAATGTCAGCGTTCTTCTAGGTGAATAGAGACAGGCCCAGATACGCGCTAAGAGGTCGGTGGCTAACGGTGATAACACAATGTGTCGAACATCAGAATGACTCCTACGAAAAGCCTTTAACTAGGTACGCGTAACAGCGTCGGCTATATTTAAAAACCTAACTATAATGTATAGAGGATCTTTGATTTGGCCATTGTCACTTGAGCAGGTAGGCTAGCTAGCGACTGGGATTACAAGCAGCTAAAGTGAACGCATTAGGCTGGATTAAGTTGCGATGCATATTTATTTGCAGTTCCTAATAAGAAAAGTTTTAACCATTTATTTCCAGGATAACTTAAATCGTGTATAGACATATCACTTTATCACTATCAGCTGGTGCCGTCTAGTGCGGCCTTTAAATGCTATCGTCCTCTTTGGCAACGTTCAGATAAACGGTAAAGAGAGTCAACAATTCTAAACCGACGAATCGACATAAATTGGGGTCTACATTAGATAAAAACGTAAAATGTATTTAGTTCAGGCAGTACAATTCTCTTTTTGGTGTGGTAGCACTGAACGTATATTAGTTGTGCTTCTATTCTTAAAACATACTTCGTAACGGTTAATGGTAGAGGAGTAGAAATGCACTTAAGTATTAAAGCTGTTAGCTAAGCGTAATATAAAAAAAAAAAGTTATACGCGATTTTTATGAACGAAATAAGTGTATGTATATGATTTAGTTGCTCAAACAGTTACTTTGCTTGGACGGCTGCGAAAGACCAAAAATTGTTGACTTGTGCTGCGCCGAGATCGCGTAAAATACAAAACAAAATAAAAAAGTGTTCGTAACCTACCTTAATTCAAACGACTTGGGGCTGCACCCCTCAGACTCCATAATTATGCTATATGCCACCGCATTCCCTGTCCATTTATCAAATTGTAAACACTGATAGCTCGAATGTGCATCCAGCAGCAGAATGTTTCATATCATTACACTAATGCAGAGTCTACTAACGTGTACAAAAACCGTACGGTCAGTGTATGACCAGCTATCTTAAAATGTGGAGATAAGAAGGGTTTTGCCTCAGGCAAGGCAAGCAGGTCATTGGCTTGCCCCAATCACATAAGCGTTTATTTTTTTTTGCACTGCGCTCAAGCACATACCGGACAGCGTAAACATCCAATGTAAGCCTCAAGATTCGTGGAAGTCTGCAGATCGGCGATCACGTCTGAAAGGAGCATTGATTTGGCCCTCTTAGTCCTTCTATGCAGGACGTGTCTTAAAAATATGTGTCTAGTTGATCCAATCCAGTGATGGGCCCAGAGGCTGTACAGCAAGCTCAGGTAGCTTGGCAAACAACAATTTTGCGTAGCAGTTTCTTAAAAGGTGGCTAAGTGCTTTGGTAGTGCCAACCAGCGGCAAGAAGTGCGCTCGTTTTGCCGTATTAGTATACTAAAACTTTATTGTACAAACATATGCAAATGATATTGTTAAATTATAAAAAAAAGTAAATAAAGTAGGCAATTTTGCGTTGTGGAAACACAACATGCACTTAATAGCTTTCGCATACTGATAGGTTTGATTGAAAAACCCGGAAGATATCGATTGACGCCTATAATGTGTTAACTGGGCATAACGTTAGTGATAAGCGTGAGCACGTTAATGAAGCCGATGTAAACACAGTTTGAGAGTGATGAGAATTCACGCTGACGCGAACACCCAGGACCTTCTTTAGAAATACGCGACAAGACTACCGTGCGACAACTACGTACTGCGCGTATTAGTTACCTTCTGTGAAGGGAATAAACCCCCATGTCCAATGTTTGTTAATACGTGTTCAGTGTTCTTATCATCTCGCTTAATCAAGCTAGAGATGGTCTACAAACAAATCTGGGTTTAAATATATTTCCGGTGTTCTCTAAATTTGCGTCTTTGCAATTGTATATTAACTTAAGAATCCTAGGGTTAAATTTGTTTGTTTAGAAATTTGTACAACGTTGTTGCAATGAAAGCACTGTTTGCAGAAGACAAACGCCTTATTGCATAACACGCATGGATGTATCCGCGTGCAATCCTATAGATCTAAAGAACTGAGGTCCTTTCAGCTATAGTATTAATGTAACGACAGTCAACCATTTTAGACAAAGCAGATGGGTGCGCTTGTATACATCTCATGCGGATACATACTTGACCGAGAACATTGAAAAGTAGACCCTTGTTTGCAATAAAGTCAGCTACCCTTTCGCTCTAGGAATGAACACCATTTCTTTCTTCGAATTGACAACGATTTTAAGTTTTAGAATAAGCTCTGGCCAGTCCTCTTACTGATAGTTTTATCCCCCCATTATATTAAGTGGGGCTATCTTGTTGACATCCTGTAGGCGCAATAAGGTGTTTGTACAATGAGCGAATTAATCGGTAACCCGATTGCTTCCTGTACACGTTAACGGCATGGACCGTTATAATGCCTCTACACTAGCTATCAAGGGAAGGCTTTTCGTAGAATATAGGTAAATCATCGTTAAAGTTAAAATGGCAGGAAAGGGGTTAGGGTAGTGTTTACGTAAGAGGCTGTCTTAAGATTTGCTTAAGTAATCGGAAGCGGATAAATTTAAAAATTGTCGTAAACAAAAACGGGTTAGCATTATATATACATGGATTAGGTTGGGTAAAAGATAGGCTATTCTAGACACAATGTTTAATTGTTAGATAATGGGCATTTTGGAGACTCCAGCATCGTTGTGCTTTTATAGCAGCTTTGTTTTGTTGGGCCTTGTTAGCGTGCCAAATATGCAATGAGGCGTTCTGAGCTCACGCAAAAACGACTCATAAACGACTATTTACAGTATCTGATAAATAGGCACGCCAGACCGGTTGCAAAGATCCCTGTCGAGAGGAGACCTTTTTTGTGTCACATGGCGATTTACTTAGCGCGTAGTTTATAACAATTTTTTTTATATCTGTTGGATATATTATTATGAGCCTTAATATCTGTTTAAAATAAAAGTAAACTATGACTGACTCTCTTACTGTTAGTCTAGGATGCTTCCATTTCTAATGAAAGAGAATAGTGTGCGCTTTTTCTGCATCAAAGAGTGCGTATAATTTGTATGCTCTATAGATCCAATGCTGCTAAAGGTATGAGGATAACCGAAATCACTACCGAGTCTGTTTAGCTCCATTAAATAAACAACCAAAATCACATACCCATTGGTAGTGCAGTTTCGTAAAGCAAACCCATAGGGTATATTTACGATTCAATTCCATTGAGAAATCTTAGCGGGGAACAATTCAGGTTATGTAACCCAGTTAATGTAAGATGAAATATTGTGGTAACCTTTTATTAGAGAAAAGATGTTGGTGCCACGGTACTTTTACTGTCCCTTGCATGTTTTACCAGCATCTGTTCAATAGTATTGCTATTGTACTTAAGTAGTTAATCTTATACTTAAAGACAGCCAATTGAGGACTATCATCGAGAAAAGGGATATTATAAAATGTACCTCAGTTCGCTTCGAGGATTTCCCTGCAGGAATAATAAGGCTGTCGTTGTTGACGACGGTGATGATTAATCGATTAACTGATCGAAATGTTTTCAACGATACGAAATAGTTCAAATGTATTGATTGCTTTAGATAGAATAGATAAGAAAAATCAGAATCGCTTCTATTTAGTCGTTTTGTCAAGAAAAAATAGATCAAAAACATGCGTATGAACGTAAGGTACCATCTCAGCTCTTCTAAGCCTAATTCTTCGTCAGAATATTTTGAACTGAAAAATTTACGTCGGCTTCACACAATCGAAGGATATACTTACCAAATATTGGTCAAACCTCAAATTGCATACGGTTTTTGGCGTACTTCTATACATCACCCGCAATACAGGTATGGCAAACGTATGTCTGTCTGGAAAGAAAGTTACATAGGACACTGTCATTTGTTGCTTACGATATGAACGTTTTACGCAGTGCGATTCGTGCGATAGTCACTGTGAGATGGATTATTTTCTTTCACGCAGCATTAACAGTTGAAATATTGTAAAAAGTTGTTATGTCATACTGAATTTTTCCTACAAGCGTAATGTTCTCTTCTTCTAATCGCGCCATATTAATGATGTCGGCAAAACGAGGGAGGCAAACAGATATCCAGCAACAATGGGGCTATAGTATGGACCAATTGAACCTCTGTAAGGCCAGATGTGAAAAGCGTCGAGAGTAATAGCTTCTTTTAACTGTCGCTCTTAATATGAAAAAACAGCTACCGATACCGATAAAATTTGCCTCAGGTATGATGTGCTTTCAAGCCACATGCTATAAGGGGCGAGCGAGTCTTGCATGTCAGAGTGATTTCTCTCTAGTTTAGGGGGTGGACTATACATGAAGCAAATAGTAGATAAAACCACGATAACGATCATGTTTCTTATACGTACAGTTCGGAAGGATATTGCAAAGGAAACGTGAATCTGGATCTGATGATCAATATTATACTAGGCAAAATGAATTCTGTGTACCTCATCCGCACAAGCCTCGGAGTACGATCAGCAATACAGCTGGACGGAACTCCTATCGATTAATTTGTTACTTGAGGTTGCAAGAGCAACATGGTAATAATTCACTAGGGTAAGTAGAATACGCTTCAGGGCGTTCGTGTCTTCGTGAGCTTAACAACGAAGCCATGGAAGAAAGGATATAAAAATGCTATCATCAACAAGGTAAAAGAAAAAATAAAGTTGTTATAGGAGAGGTTGAAAGATTGGGTGTGACGCGTACTTTGTTATCTCAGTTGCTTCTACATGGTTGGATCCTACGTATATATCTTTCACCAATAATATAATTACTTCTAGGTATTGCTGTCGTTATGGCTGAGTATCCTGTGAATAAATCGCATTTGTGTTGGCATTAGTGCGTCGTTACAATTCCTGGCGAAGAGAGAGTGGATTGCTGAGGTCACGGGAATAGTCAGCTGGGGGATGGACGAAGTGGTCGAAGAACCTGACACGACTAGAACGTGTGGGGAAAGTTACGTTGCCATAGAATTTACCACTCGAGGCCTGCGCAATGGATTAGGAGGTGGCGGATGCCTATGGATGGTTGCATGAGCGCTTGTTCTGGTCGCTTACAGACTTTTTCTAGACTTACCCCAATACAGGCACGGGGCCGTGGGATAAGTCATATCTGTCGGGCTGGCTAGGATCTGTAAAAGTGAACGCAGAAAAAACGACTTCAATAACACATTGGACTACTGTTTAATTAAAGCACCTTACACAATGCCACCATTAGACATCATGGCCCTGCGAAGCTTGCGCGCGACTGTCGGATGCGTCCATGTAGAACTGAACGCACCGTTAGCGAAGTTGGCCACTAGCGTGTCGAACAACTCAGGAACCTGTGTGTGCTGTAGTATGGAGAATCGCTTCAACACGAGATCGACGCATTATCGGGACCTGATAAGAATGTGGAACTCCTCATAGGGCTCAGCATAGAGTTGAAAGGTCTTAAAGCGGCGGATGTCCGAAGAACGTAAGAGGAGTCTCGTTTTAACGAGATGATCGTTACGACTTTATCCAGGAACATCTGTGCCTGGGTACACGCTTGTCGAGGATTTCTTGTAGCAGATCGCACGCGCCCAGACTGGAGTTGCGATTGTGTCGTGCCATTTCGGAAAAAACGGATGGGGATGTGGGCCTCCAAAAAACTGGGCAACGGGTTTTATAGCAGCGTTTTCATATTGGTCCCGGCACATTATCCCAAGTCGGGAAGGTGGTAGCTTACTGTCGGTTCAAAGTCGAAGGGCCCGATCGCACATACTGACATCCGCTCCGATTGCAGGGAACTTGCAAACAGAGGCGAGCCAATGAAGAGAACGCCAAGATGCGTACGCCGAAACATAACTAATAGTCGTCTTAGCTGCCGAGGAGATTCAGCTTGAGCACACAGAACAGACCAAAAGAAACAACTGGTTTAGAAAGCGGACGGTCCTGGACCGAGTGTTGCGGCGCACGCCAATGTTAAATTCTAAATATTCTGTCGCTATCGCTATTTAGTAACAAGATACTGAACGAATAAATCGCGTATGTACCAGTAGTAGTGCGTCGTTACTAGGTAGATCGGTAATTATTATAAAAAAAAACTAAGAGGTGAAATATGTTACGTACTTAGCGAGACCGTAGATGGAGGTATTCCACGCCAATGATCAGATAAGATTACCAAAACAATAGTGAGTTCTCGACGCATGACATATATGGGTGCTTTCCCCGAACACAATTTATATGGGTGCCGTCCTAAAGATACAATTGTTATTTCCCCTGGATGGATTTACCTTCTTAAAAAAGTTGCTGTAGAAATAATTTAAAGAGGAATAGTTGTTTCCATGTTAATTTAGTGGGTCGAAGTGTGTAGCATTAAGATGAATACAATACAAGACTACAGACACAGGAAGGCGTGAGTCTAACGGAAACAAAACGCTAGCCAAGCTCCCCATACTATGGTAGTAAATATCCAAGTGAGATGAGATGTTGACAGAAAAGTAAGGTTTATGCATTAACTTATAAAGGAAATTATGAATTTACTACTATACGCAAAAAGTATTCTGCCGATATGTACGTAGTCCAACATTATCGTAACTGAAAACTACATATTTTCTGTTTGCTAGTCTCGCTCGATTTTTTTCAAAGGTTTGCTATGGTCCGTATCAATCGCTTCGCCAGGTGGCAGTACGTCAAAATCGCGATTCCTTTCCAATCCTTCAAAAACACTTAGCGTTACATTCGTTGGCATCGGTTCGCTGGATTTTGCCATAAATTGCGGGATTTTTTTTTATAATTATCTTTAATATTGTCGTACGTGGCTGTCTGTAGTCAACCGCTTTATAAATAACCTGATTTCGTTATATTTCTGTCGAGTTTCGCAGATAAAACCAAAATCGAGTAAATTTTTTTACGTCTATTCGTGTGGCATTAAGCATATGAGCTTTTTTCCGTGATTAGTTTTTTATCACAGATAATTTAAGAGAGTTCTATGGTGGATGTTTACATCCTTGGCGGCATCACGGGTAGTCAGTCACGTGTCGGTTTCGCTCAGTCCTTACAATAACTTAGTCATTTTCTTTATAACTGGTTGTCCTCTATGAGGGAATCCTTCATAACGAAATTTTGGGGAAGGAAAACGGGAGAACAATCATTGGGCTATTCTTTTTTTCGATAACATATCTTGACCATCAATAGCAGACATCTATTCATTATTATTCTGTGTAGTAGTTGTCGTTATAATAGTACAACTGCGTAGAATAACCAATTTTTGTAGAGACTCCACCTTCCGTCAAGGCGTTTTATCATACCAACAAATTTAGTACTTTCTATTTGCGCAAAAGCTCAGCTTTCAAATAACACCAACGGCGACCCGATGCGGCTTATATTACCAAGGATCCGTGACATGAAGGAAGACACCTAGCTAGAGAAACAGTTTGTAGTTTTTCCACAACCCGAGTTGAGGCTCTTAATAATAGCTTATTTAATGAAGATAGATTTGCCTACAGCTAGCATTTTACATACTTCTAATGTTACTGTCAATGTTCTACAATTCGAGGTAATTCTCCAGTGTAAGGTTTTCATACCATATAGTTGAAGAGAAATGGCTGGATCGCTTTTTTGGCTTGTTTTCACCACGCTGACACTATGCCCGCATAGCATAATAGGGCTCGCACAGTATTTTCCTGTCTACCCAAGCCTTTCTGTTATAATAGTATGATCTGCTACTACAGCAAGTTGCAGAAGAAGTTACGTCATAACAAAAGGGCATTTGAATTAGTTTAATCGCGATACGACACCTGTTTGGTTCTATACGTACGTTGGGAGGCTAATCAAAGCTCAATACGGGCGGTCTTCACGATAAAAGGGTAAAAGCACTGTGTAAACATTTAGCATAAGGATCATCATCACAACTACTACGCCGAACGATCTTTGCCGCTCCAAACTAGGCATGATATTAAATGCTACACATTGGTAAGCATACAATTTTACTAAATATATATATGTTAGAATTAATTCATCATTTAACGGTAGTAAAAACTAAATGACCTATCTACTATAAGCGCTCAACTGGTATCATGCCGTATGTCATGGTTTATCTAATGAGCATACGACGGTAGTCATTCCTAGGTAGTGTCGTGACTTTTGACCCAACATACCAGAAGAGTCATAAATGGAGCATGACCCACAAATTTACGGTCGGGATGTCGCCGCAGTCGGTGTAAAACAGCGTGAAACAAAATATTTAACACTTATCGAAGGACACTTTTATAATTCATTGCTTAATATTTTTCTTATACTACATTAATAGTTTTCATTATCTTTATATATATATACTAATGTACTAAGTAAATTCACTAAAGAGATTAGCCAATCACTAGGTCTACGGCGTTAAAGTCGTGTGCTGAGAAACCACATTGTTTCGTGCCTCGTGGCATCGATTTCTGTTGATTGTTGCAAAAATATTCTCGACCTTTACCACAGCTCTTCATGAAGTTATTTGGAGCCAAGTAGGTACGTTTTCTGCCTTCAGGATTACGTTTTTAGCCAACGTAACTCCAGCGAAGCCATGGGGCAAGGATCGCACCGGACATTTCATTTGGTGGGCATCTTCCGCTATATGATATAGTTTCAGTTGGTCGTTTTGATTACGCAGTGGTCCATCGGGTAGATTTAGCGAGCTCGTTTGCTGTGGAAGTGTTTCTTATCCAACCTTACTAAATACATTTGGTTACCAGGGTCGTGAAAACAAAATTGGGCCATACTGGAAAATTGTATTTCGCGTGTTTTCTTCTTTTTTCTAATTTTCCCTCATAACATCGCTCGGTTATGACGTCAAAACAATTGATGGAAACTTGGCGCTTGTGGCCCGTTAGCTTCTCACACTAATGCTTAAGTAATAGTCAACATAGTACGAATCATTATTCATGCTCAAGCGACATAGTCTTTATTGTTAAAAAAATACATTACATTACAGTGAAGATTGTGCTATACCTTATATAGAATATATTATTGTAACTATTACGTATTTGGAAGCTCAGCTTGGCTTGCTAATCTCATTGCCATGACACGAGCGTAATAATCCTAAATGTCTACATGCTAGGCCAGTCAAGTATTCAGTTTGCTCCCGAAGATCTATGCGAAGCTGCAATGGCTTAAAGAGGACTGCCTCATGAGCAATAGCCATTATGACAATGTCATTGTACTCATTATAACTTCTGCCAGCCAGAGTTTGTTCTAACGGGTGGAAAAATTGCCTTCAGTTATCTGTACAGCGTATCTTTTCGGAGTTGCGCTCCATTAGAGACATTTCTGAATTAACCCTATTTCAGCTCTGATGTTCGCAGCTCGACGAGTCCAGGCTGCCAGCCTTTTTCCAGGACTGAATTTGCTTGACGCTAGTGTCTCTTCTATTCCCTTTCCCTCAACTATCGATTTTTCTAGCCCAGAGCTCCGCTCTGCCCGAAAGATAGAACTGCGCTTCTGACCCACCACCGTAAATGGCAACCTTCCGGAGATTGCAATCAGAGATTGACGTTATATAGGTAGAGTTGGAATTGACCATGAACGACTTTGCGCTCCTCCTGAGGCAAAATCGTCTGGGAAAGCCCCTTTGATAACATATTCCATTCAAGAAGAACTGCCTTACTCCGCGCCAGGCACAACTGCGTAATTTTGCGGCCCTCGTTTCAACTCGTCTGGTGCATGGGAACTTCATCTTTACTTTACATATTGAGTTCGTGGGAACCGCAAGTTTGTTACAGTTCCCGGAACCGCCTCCGAAAAGTATAATAATCGAGCCGAAACGTTCGTACCCTTGGCATTGTTGTAGTCAGCGTTTGATTATTGCGGTTTTTTACATTTTGTGTAGGAAAAATTAACTACGTTGCGTACATTTAGGCTCCTCTGGACGTTATTTGAAAGATAGACGCTTAAACCATTTTTCAAGGGCTACCATAACTATCATGAGGTATATGCTAACGTCGAATCGAATTTAATAGGTAATAGGTAATAATTCTATAGGTAATAAGCCTATAGAAAATTGGGCAGTAATTTGTAAAGAACGTATTATGGTATTATTGGCCGGCTCAAAGAACGGCGGGAACGACATCTTTAAAACTCGTTTACGATGTCTATAGCAGTGTGTTTCTTTATCGGAAGTTTCATCGAGGCTTTTTTCATTTTTACAAACAGCACAATAATGCTTGTAGTGAATTAACAACCGTATAAATATTTAAAACATAATTTTTTCTTTAGTATCACATATGCAAAATTTTAAAATGTTTGAGTACATAGTGGTTATGGGGCAACGGGATGTGAAGTGAACTAGCGGCAAAAGAGAAATCACTTCACTATTGTATAACCGAGCTTATTGTTAACAATGCCCATACATGTGTCAACCGTGGTGACATGTAAAACGTAAATATCATCTAAACGATACCTCTACATATAAAAATATGCATTTTGTAAAATTTTAGTAAGCCCTCACTTCTACGCATTTTGTGTACGGGACGCATGTCTCTGCGTAGTAGGGAGTAACTAGAGCAAAGCTACTTTTTGCTGTTACGTAAGCGCGCAGTGGAAAATATAGTTAGACTGACTATATAATTACGCGAATACTTGAATTAAGGCGCTCCACAAGAGCATATGAGCTTCATTGTCCTATATGCATCCGATCAGTCATGAGTCCAGTCATGAGATCAGCGTTTCATGGGAAGTTAGCATTTAGATAGATATTTTTTCAATGAGCCAGCTCATTAAAAAAAAGGTTATCATGGAGGCCGATTACCGAAACTATAATACTTAGTATTATTAAGCATTGACTGAAAACTAGCTGTAGATATCAGTGAAGTGAGAAAATCGATTTACCCCAATGCCAGGCGAAGCAAATCCTAAAAAAGACGTTCTCCAGCCACGAAAAAATGTGTCAATTAAAGAAACCGTAGCATTATATCGCAATAAAAGTAACGATGGGACGGAAGTTAATAAAATCCATAGATATAAACCTGATTTTCAATTTCTATTTTTTTGCCAAATTTTGCGTTTGGTAGCTCTATTGTACCTGGTTTCGTAGTACGAACCAGAGTCAGCTATTACCCAACTTCAACTCTCGATTGTGAGATCACTTTTAGCTGGGGACGCTGTTTAAGAAAATTTACCTTCAAATAATATGTTGAGGACAATCTTCATACCCGGTGTAGAAATGAAGCTTATATAATAAAATGTACATAGGCCTGTGACATCATCAAACATCAAGAACGAAATAATCCAGACGAAAGAATCAACATTTGATAAAGCGCAAACATTTTCGAGCAGAGCAAATGCCGGCTAGAAGCTTAAACTTGCTATTGCTGAGCGTTGGAACGAGTTTGTATCATAACCGTGCAGTAGCTATCTTCGAATGGGTTGACCGAAAATAGGTAAGCGGAATAATCATCGCATTATCGCGACCAACAGATTCATTCGGCGGAGGAGCGTTCTTCTCTTGCAGATATCTCATATCATGGCAGCATGTATCTACGAAGACAATTGGTTTCTATTTGAAAACGACAGTGGTAGTTTCCTAGTAAAGATCGCCAGGCGATCGCAGACAACGCTCATCTGTTAGTCCTACAACGATGCAGGTTTTCTTAAATTTCAAAATCTTAGTTAAGTTACGCCTGGCATAATCTATCCTGCAACTTTATCGCAAAAAACTTAATTAGAACGAATCTGTGTGCTTAGCCGTGTCCCGGCTAAATGTTCTATCGTAATTTGAATATTTCCGCGTTCATGAATTATCGACCCGCAATGTGTTATCTATGAGACTTGTTCGGTTTCAAGTGGCTTCTTACAGCGGCTCTTCGCGCTTATACTTTAGGCAGTTCTTGTATTTCATCAATTGATTACATAATCTTAAATTAATCGGAATAATACTGATACTCACTAAACTATTATACGGTCCTTGACCTTAGCAAGATGAATATATCTTTGTAGTGCTATATTTAACGTACGGCGCCTTAAAACGTGATAAAAATGTAGGCCCGTTGGGTGTGCTATTTGCTGCTAAACGATGGATTAGAGGGGGAAAGTTTCGTCTGTACTCAATACACCTAGAGCTTGCGTAAGTTTTCGCAAATAGAGATACGTATAGGCATAGAGGCATCCAGAACCATTGGCCAGGATGCTCCCTTTTTTCCGATCAAGTTGAATTGATTAGTTGAACCTTCGGCTACACCGCCAAGCCATCGTAGACGGCACAAGAGGTAGCATCAAAGTTAAGAGAAGTCGATACAACGTTAATAACTGGTTGTCACACAAGTGGCTAGTGCTACAGTCTGTCGTTAAAATGAACGCGCCCTAAATTAACACCTATCAACAGATACGTCTGCGCACGTCAGATGAAACTTTTGCAGAACTTGCATGCACTTTAAGACTCCCCGACAGCCAATAGTTATCCTCAACTTGCGTGTACCTTTTGTATGTTTCATAGAAGGATCACGTTTGATTCATCACGAAATGATGCATACATTTGTATTTAAACGAAAAAATATAAAACCAAATATTGAAACAACGTTGATTTAGGTATGTATCTGACATTTTGTTTTATTTCAAATTCTGTTTTTTTCGAAGTTCACCGCCTGCCTCTATCTATCTCGCATTGAAATCCATAGACTATGTATAATGAGTCGTATACTAAATCCAACTTACGTACTACTCTGAAGCGGTTGATCTCAGAGATCAACTATAAGGCCAAGCTCTTAGTTCGCCTCTATGAGGCAGCATGTCCTAGCTGTTTCATTGGCGGCCTTTGTCTCGGTCGGTGATGTCGACCGCCACGCAGAGTCAGTTCTAACAGACAGCGGGGCGCTGCCGTTGCGTGTCGCTACTGCTACGATAGTCGCATGCTCAATCGCCTGATGGCCACCAGCGTCACGTAACCGTCTCAATAGAGAGGCATTTCTTATTCTACGCACTGAAAGAATTTCTTTGTCCCGATGCGGTATCGCAAAAGAGACTGCTGTCTTTGCAAAATACCACTATACTCTTAACAGCCCCCAGACTTGCAGAATGCTATTCAAACACAAACTGTACAATGTATATGAAGACGTAGGATAGTGATTTACGTATTGATGGAAATACACCAGCCAACATAATGAATATATACTGGAAATAAGATGCTGGTAAATGTGGTCATGTTTTGTTATTTTCAAATTTTACGAGGATTTTACGATTCCATTACGAAGATGAAGCATAGAGGTGATCGAATTGTTAAGGCGAAATATATCGTAGGACTTTGGATAATCCTATTTTCACTCTGGTGATTGTTTCACCTCTCTCTTTCCGACACGGCCTATTCACGTCTGATGTTCCTGAGGCCAGCTATAATAAAGTCGATATTTGATTTCAAGGAGTCTTTCATTATGAGTTAGCCGGATTAGGTTAGGGAATCGGAAGGCTAGAAATTTTTAGCGACCTGGCCACGTTGATACCTCCGTACGTTTTAGAGGATACGGATGCGTACACGTGTACTAGGTGGAACCCAAGTGTCGAATGCTGCTCTGCGAATCCCACCTGTGTATATTGATAATTCGCAACAACCCCGTCCGACATTCGAAAGAATTAACGTTGGTGATTTGTCTACCGATCTCGTCTGGATAATCCTTATGTTCTTACGTTAAAAATTTACTTTATTGAACTGAAACGGTAATGATTGAATTACGAGTTCGAGGAGATCCGAACGAGGTCTCTACTGTGAATAGTCTTTTATTTTAGGTAAACGTTGGTGAAAATAACTTTCATATCATAGCCTTAATAATTTTTATGCAAAACGCCTATTTTACGTATCAGCAGTAGTAATCAAACACAGTAGTTCAGAGCCGTCCACTTCAGTGGCACTAAGTAACTTTGCGTAGTGAGAAAAGTAAATAATAGGTCTTTCACTTACAGCATTAAGTTAACTGTCCTTATAAGAGATCTTTTAATGATTTAAGTGGACTTCATTAGAGTAAATAAAAATTTTATATCTTTTTTCGTATTACACCTTTTGAAAGGATTAGTATGGATCCTAAGTTCAAATCCCCTCGAGAACACAACAACTTGAGTGCAAAATAGAATGTTTCAATACTTAGAACAGCACGAAGCCATTTTCCTTAAGAGTTTCGCCCTACCTCTAATATGTAAGCAGCTTGGTTTGTTTCAGAAACCGTAACATTTGAAGTATAAGAGCTATAAAGGTCACTGTGATAAACGTGCTAAGAATAAGCTAAGTGGCGTCTTCGAGCGTCAATTTGCCACTGGCTATGAAAATTGCGTGCAAAAACCTGGGTCGCGTGAAAAAACACGCTAATCATAAATGCAAGTTCCCTTTATTAGACGTATACCGTTCTGGTTTTTAAATAAAATAACAGTCAGGATAGAAGGCCACCTTCTCCTGTGAGGCAGATCTAGGCTAAGATTTTGGATCACTCTATGCTATTGCCAATTCATAATGTTATTCTCTTCTTAGTCGTTAGCTAAAAATTTTAATAAAATATGTACACAAGTAATGCTACTGAAAGAACACACGCGGTAAGTTTATTAAGGTCATCTGCCGCCCTCTTTGGATAATTACCGTTAAAATTTTACGTAGCAATCGATAAACTACGTTCCTCGAAGTCATCTAGTGAAGTAGCTTTTCTATCCTCGCTTTTTAAAAGATTAAATAAAAAAGTATTTAAGGCTAAAGTTGCATATTTCCATTTATTTTGTTACCAGATAATGAAATAGAGTTTGCAATAGTAATTTTTAGATGTGTGTTTTGCTTTGGAGGTTTTAAAAAGGGGCATCGTCTACGATATATACATACTGCTCTTCCGGGGCCTACATCACTGAAAAAGTCACGCATTGGCACTCTGGACCCTATGATTATAATAGAAAAGAATGACGGTTTGCTCCGATATCCTTGAAATTATTCAATTACTGAAACCCTAGTATCGTCTGATATGTACGATAGAATACTTCAGCTACAGTAACTTGACACTGGCAGCTTATGTACCTTTTAGAACTTCTGATGGCAGTCTGAAGCATTATGGGCTCAGTGCCATGGTCCAAAATTTCAGGCAACACTACGCTGACCATGATGAAACCTATCTGATGGGAACGATTGTAATTATTAGCCGAAGTTATCAGTGAACGGAACGCCATGAAAAATACCACCCGAGCCAAAAGCAATCGTAGCATTAATGCATCAATCTAGATGATGATTTTTTATGGCATACGGTAGAAAAAAACCACTGTCATATAAACCTATAACTGGGTCTTAAAGCGGTGGTTTGCGGTCACATACCACGATTCGATCAAAAACGTCCCGATCTGAGTTGATCGGTATTTTCATGTCTTATGCGGTCAGTACCTTCACAGTACCCTATGATAATGACAATAATCACGTATACGGTCAATGCGCTTTGAGATTTACAGCATAAAGCTGTACCGCATCAAAAGAATGTTTGCTACTATTCTACCAACCAAAAAAAGCAAACCATTTAAGCGGAACCACGGTTCTCAATAATTGAGGCTTTGAAGATTTTCATTGAAATTCTTTACTTCAGGGTGTACAGCAGCGCAATCCCTTTCGAATCGAGACAAAGGGTATTACCTACTCAGAAAACTTATTAGGATATGGGCAAGCTTCGTTGTTCACGGGAACGATCTTCGTATCCGTATAAACACCATTTCGGATCGAGCTACAAATTCACTCCACCTTCCTTTAAAATTACACCAATATAAGATGAAAAACCGTCGCTATTATTTCCTTCTCGCTATTATACTATTATATTTTTCGGCCTAGTTGCTGTACATTATTCCCTAGTTATAATTAGGTCGTAGTAGGAAACTATTGCGACACGTTCATTAGAAGGTAATATTGTGCCTCTGTCCGAAGGTTTTACGGTTTGCGGAAAGTATAACAGCTCGATCGGCGCGCACATTTAAAGGGGTCCTTCTATTCACGATGCAGAATCAAACGTTGCCTGCATACGGTCGTTACAAATACTCTAGAAATTCGCGACTTCCTCTCCGCCAAATAGACACTTCCCTCTGCTTTGAACACGGCCACGTAGCGGGTTAAATGTGTACAGTATTATGCGTTACAACGACAGGTAATAAATGCCAACCTGACAGTGGGATGCTTTCAATACCTGAGTCTATATACCGGTCAGACTAACTTAGTGTCATTTTCGTTCGGACGAAACACCGTTATCTAAAATCATTTGTACGCAAAGTAAAGTATGGCTAGTAATTGGTGTCATTGTAACGTTTATTGTGACCTTTCTGTGACGCGTCATTAGCTTATCATGATGTACTTGCGCGCTGAGCCTTTATTTCATATATTTTTTTTACAAGCCTTAATTATAAGTGTAACGCTCTTCGTCAGCGAAATGGACGTACTATACTCAGGATACAATCGACGACACATCAGGAGTTTATTTTTCGGGACTGGTAAGTTTTGACATTTACCATGACAGGGTCGGTATGAGATTAAAGGGAGTCGGGTATGATTCGTTACAAACTTCGCTTTTTTCCTTGATATAAAGCACGTACACGATACACAGTTATAGGTATCACAGCCTATACCCTGTCAGTGTTACTGTATAGAGATATGTTCTCCTCTTCAAAATGGAATGGCCAATAAAAATTAATATCACTCGATATTAATAAACATTTTTCGACTAGGGCAAAATATCTATGTAGAAAATGGTTGTGTCGCCTGAATCGTGCTATTATTGCCGTCCATTATATTTGATATGGATCAACTTTATCGAACAATAAAAGATGTCATTGACAAGGAGTGCTCTTATCATAGATTTATTATTTTCCAAGTTGACGAAAATGTGACTCATTTGTCGAGGATCAATGTCTAGCAGAACAAAGACACAGGTGCCTCATTGTCTCCAAATATTATTCTTACTACTATAATAGTATAATAGTCTCCATCTTCACGAAGTTAAACAGAAGAATAATTAATTTTGAAATTTTTAATTCGTCGAAGGCAATTTGAAAGCGATTAATCATGCTTTGATGTATGACGACCAACTTCAAAATGAAACAGCCTCTACGCTGAAGTTTTTATAAGCGATTGTTGACCTTAGGCCGGAGAGAATCGTGTGGCGATAAACTTTTGCATTTGCGCCCTGGAAAGCTTTGACAGTTCGCTGATTATAGAAAAGCTAAAGCTCCATATTGGGTTGGCCCGTTCAAATGTTCAGGCAAGAGCCAAGCATCCATTCCTATGCACTCTGAGTTTAGTCGTAACATATTTAAACTGAAACAGATATTTATTTAAGACCAACATGTAGGCATGAATAGACAACATGAATAGTCTGGGCAGAAATGTTTATTTTCGTCCACTCGTGGAAACTAACGAAGTTCCAGAAGATGTTCTGACCATGATACTCGCTTTTGTGAATCGTGCAGAACTGTCCTATGTATATATGGGGAATATGTAAGGTATATAAAAATATAAGAAGGCGCAGTTCAAAGCGGGGCATTTACCACACTTGTCAGAAACCATATAGTGAAAGATACAAAAGGACGTTTTTTTTAGCCAAGCTATCGAATAAGCAAGTTCTTTCTTAATTTATTTACCTGGCTCCTACAAGGGGATTGTGCATACGTTTAGATTCGAACCAAGACCACTCTTGTGTCTCTCCAATTATTACCAGCAAGAAGTCATCTTCCTCACTAGAGTATCAAGCCTTTGTTTAAACCTCAAAGAAAAACCAGGAAGACTGTTCTTCTGGAGTTGTAGATTTCACATAAACTTAAATGACTATTTTTTCTTACTACGAATGGTAGATAATCTGTAATGATACAATTAATGTAATACAAGAACAATGAATTATACGCACGATGCGCGGGAAAATTTTAACTTAGTTAAATCATTCTTCTCGTTTTTTCCAAGCCCGTGTTATATGGATTAGGTGACCGAAGATCCTCCTGGTTTCACGTGTCGAGCTTCAGTGGCTAGAGGGCACAAAACGACGACAATTTTTATTTTTGTCTTGATGATGGCTGAGCGCTTGGAAACGTATTAAAGGTGAACGTACCAAATGGCAACCACACAGAAACTCAATGAAAGCAGAAGGTAAATCGGACTTCTTTCGAAGCCCTTAGTTCCACTAGCGGGTATAGTCCCACTATTCGAACAAACCCAGTTTTCTGTTCCTTATTCGGGTTATTCCTCGTTCGATTTTTCCTAGATATTTACTCAGCATGAAGCTCTAAAGGCGAACTTGGATAACGCTTATTTCTCTATGATATATCTAATCAATGCGATAAGGTAAGATTCTTTAAATCCAATTAAAAGAGATAATAACAGGCTCTGATGCCCTTGATCTAGGCTTATTGAATGCGATTAAGGTAAGAAATAATCTGGTAGATTGGGTTTAAATTGACGTGTTGCGGAGGATCCTTGAGGTTGGGCCTCTAGCAGCCCACGCAACTATTGCAGCCATACCGGGCAGCAATGGTGTAAGTTGGGAAAAATAATTCCATTCGATTAAAAACTTTGAAAATATAATTTCCTAGGCTGAGACTAAGGAAGATGATTCTTTATAACACATATAATATTCAACTTGAACACGGCCGGATAAAAGTTTTGTCCATGTCCGACTTAAGAAATCCATTTTTATTTCATATTCTTGGCTTAAAGGACCAATTCTTTTTAATAGAAATAAGCGTCTTTAGTGTCTCCCAACACGCACACACAAGGAAATCTATTTTCTTTATTGTTTTGGGTGAAATTGGAAGTCCTAGTTTGTGAGGTTCATAAACATAATTATGCCTACCATGAAACTATTTCCGGAGTCACTAGCTTACCATATTTCAGGGCGCTAAAAAACAAACAGAATCTGTTACCGTCTCGTTGCATTCGACTATAGAAACTCCATATTTCCCATACATTTTGCATTGCTTTCCATACGTATGATGAATAACAATAATCGTAAAATGTGTAAGTTTTTTGGAAACACATTTTTCCTGCACCACGTTTTTAATTAATCTCTCACCTGGAAATATCATCTGCGAATGTGGTTTCAGTTCCAGCAAAAAAAAAAACTAATGCTGGGGCTGATTAGGTTAAAATAAGTCACTTTAGGGTAAATTATATCTGCAAGCTGACGCACATTTATTCCAGAATCCATATCAACTAGACTTTACGGTTCAGGTTCTGTTTTTCGTAGAAATAGGTGTACGCTTAACCTCTACTACATATATATTCAAAGAAATATTGTCACTTTTCCGGCGATAAGGATAGGTGGCTATAAGGATCCTAGTGCAGTAGAATTGAGGCTCTACAGCTTAATGAGCAATTTACGGTGCAGCGAGTGCTTGGTCTTGGTGTATCTCTATGATAGATTATTGTTGACTAACATGTGAAGCAGGCAGAGACCGTATTCTTGAGGGTCATGAGGACTATCTTAACAATTCGATGTATAGACTCGGCACGTGCGCACGGAAAGGCGTCCTTGATCTACAAATAATTATTGACAATGCTGAAGGCTCTGACTTATGTGTAACAAAGACGCAACACGTATCAAGGGACATTATACAAGGTGAGCCAGGCGTTTCTGTGAGAATCATACTGAAGCAGTTCTGAAAGTTCAGTAAACTTGAAGAAATTGTTAACCAGCCGCCGAATCTGTTTTTGATTGTAAAAAGAAAATACTACCTGACATAAACGCGCCCAATTCATCAAACATAATAGAGGGGTTAGTTCGCCATCTAATGATTCATAAAGCTAATCTAAATATTCATAAATTTCATCGAAGTCTGACTAGACCCCCACAATGCAGCGCGACAACTAGAGGAAAACAGAGCAGTTTCATTGGTTTATACCATATGGGCACATCGAACGCATCGACTAAGTAGCTTTTCCGATATATAATGGTAGCAGCACTTGACGTGCTGCTGAATCGTGCAGTGGCTTGAATAATGCTTCAAATAAACCGCAGCATTATAGCAACCAAAAACCTTGGTGTATCACACCTTTGGAGTATAACATGCTAACAGCCTTCGCCAACACAGCAGAGACCATCATGACCTAGCTCCTATACACGCGATTTGGCTTGAAAACAAAGATGTACATATAGTGAAAATAACAGTAGTGCAACGAAATATCTCATACATTACGAGTAAAGCAGAGAAGATGACCTGTGGGGGAAAGAAATTTGCCAATTAACCTAGATATAGTTGGTAACTTTTATTCTATTTTGGCGTGAAGAAAGCGTAAGGGAACATTTCCATGTTCGCAAAGCACTGTGATAGTTTAGGTAAAATATAATCAAAGCGTTTCAATGTGATCAAAACAAATCCAACAGAGGCAGAAGCTTTATTATTATTTCCTCTAAACTGGCTTATTCCACTTTATATTAGACGCTTATGCGGCTAGTAAGAATGATTTATTTCTATTGGAATAGCTACGATAGGGGCGAGCTATACGGTGGTGCCCCGTAAGTACCAACCTATAAGCGGTCTTTAGGTACATTATTCAATGGCTGGCTGATAATACCCACCAAGTGACAGGCGGCAAACGAAGAGCCAATGATGATATGCAGAAAGAAAGGCGTACAATTCAACGAGCATATAAACATTTCTGGAATAAGGTGGAAAAGTTGTTCTGTTTTTCCGCGATTAGGTTACCAACACACAGGTAAATATCAACTTTCATGCCACTATTTGACTAGTTTTATACAGATGTAAAATCTTAACGCTCTTGGTAAGCAACCTATACCAAGTAGCTTAAAATGTCGTATCTTATCACGCTCACGTTAAAGATGTCTTTTTTTCATATCGTTCCTACTTAACCTTGTACATTGAAGGTATCACAGATTTTCCGGTGCACGCTTCCCGATTTTCTGAGATTCTCAACCTTACAACGCGCTCGCAATAATGTGCAGTTCAGGAGACAGTAGCTAAACATAGAACATTCGAAAGGGAATCAAGGGTCCGGACGAATAATGAGGTATACCTAGAAAAATTGCGATATGTGAGCACTTGGGTACCGTCGAATCGGACAATCATAGGTCTACATTATCACAGGACTTCAATAATCTAAATAAACGGCACTTATTTTTAGTTTTTTTTTTTGTTAGCTAACATAGTCCAAAAAATATTCCGTCTGTCGCAATAATAATATAACTTCCACTCTGCTTCATGGTTCCGCCGGCTTCTTTTTCATTACCAGTCATGAAGGAATAGAAAAAATAATAACGATGGAATTAGAGCAATTGCCCCCTTTTATACTGATCAACTGAGTGCCTTCCGTTGACTTTGAAAAATGAAAACGTAAAGTATGAATATTGAATTAATCAACAGCATCTAGAATTTCAATAGTACATTGAAGTTAGACTCAAAATTGAGAATTACAATATGAAAACACCCACTGTATCTCAGCAGTAAGTCGGCACTGGAACTGAAAGTTTTAAGTTGGCCTAACTTAAATTACCGTTTACTTTAAGGTTTAGGCAAACGACGCCCTAGGTTAAATTCTGGAAGCATTTTTCGAGTACGAAAATTAATTTCAGACCGTGTTAGAGCCGTTACGGTTATTTTGACAATGATTTACCAATGTACTTTCATGGTTGCCCGCGATTTGTTTGGTTTAGCCGAGTTACAGTTGTCAATCAATGTCTTGATCATTATTATCGCGGGCTCACCTGTTGGCGTGAGACCAAATGGTTTTAATGAAGCTTACAGGCACGTGCCTACCAAAGATGGTAAAAATAAAACAAGGCAAGCATTGATACTGCGCCCTACGACTAGATTTCATGCCAGTTTATATTCCTTTATAATACAAAAAAATTTGTTTTAAGAAGAATTGACCTTAAAATACACGTGTTGTTAACATGGTATTAACAAGAAACAGCGCTCACTTTTTTGTTCAACTGGTCAGCTCAAATCGAAAGTAAATTTCAGAACATTATATATATATATATATATATATAACTCTCATTATAAGGGCGTTTCTAACAGTCAGGTGCGAACAGCAACTTCAACAAATGAAAAATAAGGAAAAAAAGGCATACCAAGCCATAATAACTGCTTCAGTGAAGTTGGCCGGTAGATTCTCAACTTACACATGCGTTGAAAGTGAGCGAATAGAGACCGGGATATGAAATTGTAACCAGCTACGAGTGGGTTGCATTTTGTGTCGCTTACCAAGCACCTATAAATGTTACTATATAATTTATTATATTATAAAGGTATTCAATCGAAGACAGTCATAAGCTAAAGACATTATTCACCTGATTGGGTTCATACGACATCACAATATGAGTTATCACGTCCGTATAAGTAATAATACTCTGACCGCGTTCATTAAATTGGATTAATATTAATATAATATAACAAGTGAAGGTCAGGTATCTTAGAGTGGCATTTGCATTGTCCCGTACCATTTGATGTTTTCTCCAACACCAATTTCGGGACGTCCCGGTCGTCTTCTTGAATATCAACATAAAACATCTTAGAACATTTATATGTATTATTTAGAAATCCTTAGCTTGACAATACCACGTTAAAATTTAACGTTATAATCCGTCGTCATATAATTTGTACTCCGGAGACGAATTATGCGAAAGTCACACAAGAAAACTTCTGTGACTTTCGCATAATTCCTATTCCATTTAAATTGGGGTATGGGATGAGGCCGCCATGGCTTCAAAATTCTGTGGGTTTTCTTTTAGATAGATATTTACGATGAACAGGTAAAACAATAAAACCTGTTACACAATCTGTGGTCGTGCCATGGCTATCCTTCGGCTTACTAATAACTGAAAACCCTCATTTGAATAAAATACTTTCATATGCTTGCACCATCTTATCAAAGGCTATGTGGAACTAAAAAATAATTTATAAAATCAATTCGATGAGCTGTTACAGTAAATGACTGGACGATCTCCCTGTTCCATATTAGATGTATAACTTTATTTTATCTGAACAAATAGCGAATAATACCACATACAAAGTCTAGACTATTTGCTTTTCGCACAACTGGCCGGTTCTTCTGCGTATTCTTTGCAGCGATGAGCAGACAAAACCCAGACGCTCGATATATCAGATAAGGCCAGAAATTTCGCCGTATATAAATACTGTAGCAAGGAAAACCTGGAAGTAATACAGCATGCTAGGACCCCAGACCTCTAATATATGTCTGGATATATGGGTACTTTATTTACAGACTACCCTTGTACGACGCCTCACATTCAATGCAGTAGAGAGCAGAATGGCAATCATTACACTTAGCGTTTGCTTGTATTTCGACCTACAGTCTAAGCAGTGCATTTGGCTTCGTTTGTGGTGGAATGTCGGTAACCCCCTGCTCAATCGGGATGTTACCTTTACTGTCCTGTACATATATTTATCTGCCAATACAGGACCATGGCATGAAGGCATCCAAGCCAGGGTGGATTTGTTTACATGCTAATGATAGCAGTTACCGTTTCCACCAGCTACAACGATCTACAACTAGGCCTGGACAACTGGAAGATTCTGACCATTCTGTGTTGTACACACACAAACCACAGTTGTACTGCATGCAATAAAGAAAGAAAAGGACAAGCAAGTAAGGAGGTAAAAGGGCCTTTGTGTCTGGTGGATGTGGCAACAACGACGGCAATTGCCCCAACGGCTGCGACGTAAGCCGGTCGAATTATTACGTCCTAGTAGGACCTCACAGAAGGTCTCGAAGCGACCATAATAAGCACACTCAACGGTAGCCAAACCAACGATTGACCATATCAGATTACGTTGTCAGCTAACCCAGAAGTGATCAATACACAAGCCGAATCTAGCCTGTTTAGACTGGTCCTGCAATTACGAGGTTATCGCAGTGACAGCATTTCTCGCGTCACTGGCGGCCAGAGCCGTGTAGGAAAGGTCTAGTTTTTGTTGTTGTTGTTCTTATTGTTTCGACAAAATCTGTCTCTCTTAGCTGACATTACCGTATTAGTAACTGGCACTGGTATCAATAGCGTACCACACCAACTGGGGCTAAATAGAGGCACATTTCCTTTTCGTTGAGGTCCTGTCTACGGAGGCCGCTGGTCGACTAACTGACCTTAAGAAGAAACCCTTGCTCCAAAACATTAGACGTGTGTCGACGGTCTCAACTCGTCCGGCTGTGCAGCGAACATTGGGTAACAAAATTTTAACGCGCAGTTTTTAGCTGATCGTATCGCACTATGATCATCAATCTGAAGGGGGAATAACCCATTTATTAACAATTAATTATATCTGCGTAAAAGTAATTCAGTAACAAAGAACATCTTGAATACATTACTAACGGAGTCACCGTCCAGAAGGAAGCTAATATTCATGGGTGATTGATCGTAATGACAACGGTGGAGAAAAGTGCCAAACCCGAATTGAATTATACAGGATCATTTCTGGACAATAACCCTATGCACGCGAGATATGTTTGATCATAAACAGTATCAAGCAGATCAAAACAGAGTAACTTAAATATATGAAAGAAATGCAAGTATTGTTTCATCATCTCGATTAAATTAATTGTTTGTATTTGTGTAGTGTTAATATCGATTAGCTTAAAATCGTACGTCTGCAGTGTCCCACCAATGACATCAGCTCAACAAATATTGAACCCTGCTGCCGCCCGTTTGATATATTTTTTAAAATACCTTTTCACTGACATCTTTAATAGCTCTGATACATGCAGTTAACTTTCTGTAGATGTAATCGACAATTAAAGGTATCTTGGGATAGCCTTCCGACGAGACCTACAAAGGAGCTTTTATAGATCCAGCCTACGTTTAACAATTAAAAGAACACATACGGACGAATCCTACTTCTCTGAACGACTGTGCGCCTATTCTCTCACAGTTAATGTATGCGATTTGCTAATAGGGGGCTTCACCTCAAAGAGGCCCTATTATTCATTAAGAAAGAATGCCCTTCAAATATGTTTTGGTATAGGTTATGACGAAGACGCTGAAAATTAATGGAAAGATAAAAAAAGAAATTACATTTCTATATACATTTCACCGAATTTCATTAAAACAAATCAGCTATAAACATAAAGGTTTTTACCTATATATTTACTTATTTGATGATTACATAGCACGCAGCCATTATAAAAAGTGCAT